>NC_142133.1:39301455-39452705 GCF_024610735.1 Ursus americanus
AACTAGCAATAAAAATAACAAAACATAGTTCTGCAGTTGTTTTTAAATGCAGACCCTTGGTGGGGTCTAGGGATGTACCTCTCTGTGACATGGCAATTTGTGTGGCCAGTAGATAGCAGGTGTGGTTCCAGAGTGGCCCATCTGGATTGATGCAAAACACCAGGTCCTGGTTGAGGTAGGGAAGGGCAAGCCACAGAATGATCTAGCTTCCTGAGGATGTTAGATGAAGCCAGGTATGGTTGGAAAGGTGCAGATAGGAGATCAGGGAGCTGCTCCAGGCTCAATGGAGGAATCAGTGCAAACCACGAACTCTCTGCCTCTCTCTTTTTCAAGAACTCCCAGCCATGGGACTAAGGCTTTCCCTAGACATCCGGGGCCTGGGACTCAGGGCTACAGGTGAATCTCCGACCTGCCTACTGGTAGGTATGGTAATCCTCATTTATGTCAGAGTTGGCACCCCTCTCGTGGACTCCGAGCTTGGCAGACCACAAGCTAAGGGCTTTCATTACCTGCGTCTGGAGCCACAGTTGGAACAGGAGGAATCAGCAACTGATACTGGCCCCAAAAACCCACGTCCCACCCTCAAGCTCAAGCAAGGACTTTGAGTTGAGGAGGCTAGGAATAAAATCCTCCCGGGGCTGGGTTCACTCCAGGGACTCTCTGACAGTTAAGAATTGAGGAGGCTGATTAGACCTCTCCGGTAGAGGCTTAGGCAGAGCACTCATGGGGCAAGTCCAGGCCTGGGGCCTTGAGAGGCATACTTCCTATCTGTCGGTTAAGGGGTTCTAATCAGCCTCAGATAGATTCGCTGGAACTCTCCCCTGCAAGCCCGAGAATGCCAGGACTTGGCACCCATTGCCAGCACTCTCCTTTTAAGACATGTCATTGTGTGTGATAGGTAAGCTCCTGTTCCTTCCCCTAGAAGAAGCAAGGAGGCAGGAGTGGCCCTTCCTTGAGGTGAAGATGGGGATGGCTGTTTTATTCTTTAGTGACGTAGACTTACCCCTTGCCTCCATGCAGCTTCTCCACAAGCTCTGGGGGGGGGGAGAATGTATGGATGTTGGAGACAGTCATGACCTTTGAGGTTATGGGGAAGTGTCCCCATGTTTAGTGTAGAAGGATGGAGCTGCCTACCTTTTGTCTCTGTCAGCTCAGATGATGAACTTCTCATCACTGATCATAGGAACCAGACTCTTCTGCCTTTCACCGGGAGCCGCACCAAGTTTCCTGAATTCACTTTCAATTCTAGAGAGAAGGATGGCCACCCCGAGATGGCTGAAATAGAATATTTTCCCCCAGAAGTGACTGGGAGCTGAGAATCAGTTAATTTGATTTATAGAAATAAAGTAATTTTTTTTTTGTACCTGTGAGTTTATGGAGAAAAATTCATGCCCACTGTAACTAATAGCATTTCTGAAATTGGCTGAGTGCAGAGTGCTGGCATTATGAACTGGCCTATAGAGTGAGAGAGCAGACTGGATTGTGGGCGGGGTGGAGCTAAGTGAGCACTAGGGGCCTGAAGTGAAGAAGGAGGACCTTCCCCCAACCCTTTGCAGGAGCCATTTGCCCTAATGTAGCTTCTCCTCACAGATATCCACCAAATCAATCTTTTATCAGACTCAAAACCCATCACCTCTCACATGTACTGGATTTAGGTAATTTGTGGTTTTGTCATAATACTATAGCTCATCATAAGTTGTGATCACCTGTACTCAAAAAAAAAAAAAAAAAAAGGCACGTGAACCTATGGAGTCCTAGTTGGGAAACCAAAATGTCCACATGCTACTTTTACAAAGGTTTATGACAAAACCTTTGCTTTGCTGGATAAGTTTGTGTTCTTTCAGGCATTTACTGCTGTACTAGTCAGGACAGGCTTTGTTATGATATAATAACAAACAACCAGATACTCTTAGTGGCTTAAAACAGCCTGTTTCTTTCTTACAGTACTTTCAGGAAGTTCTGACACATTCTACAGCATGGATAGACCTTGAGGACGTGATGAGAAGTGAAGGAAGCTAGTCACAAACAGACAAATACTGTATGACTCCACTTCTGTGAGGTACTTAGAGTAGTTACAATCATAGTGACAGAAACTAGAATGGTGCTGACCAGGGGCTGGGGATGAGGAGGGTGGGGGGGATTGTTTAATGGGGACAGAGTTTCAGTTTTACAAGGTAAAAAGAGTTCTGGAGATGGAGGGTGCTCGCGGTTGCACAATGTGAATGTACTTAACACCACTTAAAGGTGGTTAAGATGGTAAGTTTTAGGTTACGTGTATTTTACCACAATAAAAAAAAATGGGAAAAGAAAGTGAGGAAGACATAGTCCCTGGCCCCTTGAATCTCCTAATTCAGTGGGGAGGCAGACAAGTGAGCAGATAACACACTTTGAAAAACACTGTTGTCAGAGTGTGTCCCAAATCTGGGCAAACCCAAAGACGCCCCTTTCTGTATACATCTCTTCTTACCTGGCAGCTTGAGAAACAGACCCAAGACACCAACAGAAGGCTTTGTGCCCCCTAACGACTGGCTCGAAGCTACGGACACAGTCCGATGTAGTAGAGTCTAGTGAGATCCGTATGCCTCATCTGGTCCTTGTGGTGTTTCCAATTTTACACAATAGAACTTTTAAAAACAAGATGTGCTTTGGTCTACAAAACTGGCAAAGATTAAAAAAAAAAAGATTGATGATACTTCGTGACTTTGTGGTGATGAGGGCTTGGGAATGGGGAATTGGGTATTCTATCCTATTGTTGAAAGTGAAATTAGTCCACGCTCTATGGAAGGCATTCTGGTGATATCTTATTAAAAACTTTAAAGTGTATACATTGTTTGACCCAGTAATTACACATCTAGAAATTTAAGGAAATAACAGTATATGTGTGGAAAGATGTATTTCTAAAGGATTTCATTTTAGTATTGTATGCCTAAAATATTAGAAAAAATCTATTTAACAAGGGAAATTTGGTTACATAAGACTCAATATTGACTTTGAAGAAATGTCCACAACGTTGTTAGGTGAAGAAAAGAGACAACCCTAAGGGAGAGAAGAGCAGCCCCTGACAGCCCCTGGCATCATGGTGAGGCTCTAGAGCTCTGTGTCACAGCACAGCGACGGCAGAGAAGCCCACTCTGTGATGTGATGGAGCCATTCCATGATCATGTCTGCACACAGATGAAATGGGAACATTGTCCAAACCACAAAAATGACCAGTTGTTCTCCTGTCCTGGTTAACAGTAGGGACTGCTGTTCCTTTACCAATTCTGCACCAGCTTTAGCCTCTACCTGGTTGTCCCTCCTTCTGGGTGACATTTATTAAGGCAGCCAATCATACAATTACCCTGCTTCCTGGCAGTGTCTAATCCAGAGCAGAGCCCAGCTTCCTTAAACCCTCCTGTAAATCGCCTAGTTCAAACCCAAGTCCTATAAATTCTAACAGCCTCTTACTGAGACGCCCGTAGTGCCCATGGTGTGTGTTCTCCCTTACCGCAGACTGAGAAGCTCAAGTGCAGGCCTGTTCCTGGTGGTCTTTGGTTTGAAGGACAACCACCATGGCTCATTTGGTTTGTAATAGATATGTATTTCCATTGTCATAAAAATGTGTGGAATAATACACACCAAGCTGTTAGCAATGGTTATCCCTGATGAGGGATGATTTTTAATTTATTTTTGCTTTTACAATATGCATGGATGGGGGGAACGGGAAGAAGAAAAAAGGAGGGAATACTGAAGAGAGAACAATGTTGATGATGGCAATGGCAGTGGTTCTGAACTAAGTGTTGATTAAGTGTTGAGAATGGTGCTATTGGACGATCTTCATTTTCTTTGAATTTTCTACGATGAATATGCATTACATTTGAATATGAAAAATAGCAGACGTTATTTTTAAATGAAAGAAAATTGGGATTTTTTTCAAGGGACAATACTGTGGTCGTTCTTAATTTTTATTTTGGCGGTGTTATCTCAGGTGTGGCTAAAATTGTACACAAGTCATTCAGTTTGAAGCTTCCTGGTTTTCCAGGCCAGCTGCAGTTCAGTTAGGCTGCAGTAGGTGTCGCTCTTTCCCAGAGAATGGCACATTGCTAATGTTGGTGGGAAGTCCTCTGACCGTGCCCAATTCTAAATCAATTATCTGTCTATGAGATACACCTAATCTCTAACCTTTGAGTACTATGTACTTGTAATATTCCTTCCTCTTGTAATTTTGATCCATGACTCAATCTAGATAAGAGGAATTACTAAAGTAAAACACCCTCCTTGTTCCTTTCACATAGCCTATCTCCACAGTAATTTGGAATACTCAGGCAGCTATTATATTACTGTATTTTACAGATGAGGAAGGTGAAGTTAACCAGGAAATTAAATCATTAACAGTTCATTGGTCCAGCCTTCTTTTCCCTCGTTGGCTAGTTCTAGAAATTAGCACATATGCAGCAAGACAACACTATTTGTGCTTTAAATATGTTAGTATATAAATGTAGCAACAGTAAAAATACATTTGGATTCACTTTCTGAGAACTGCCATTCAGATGATGAGAATCAACCCATGCTGCTTGTGCAGTGTGGTTGTACAAAGGGGAGCCCTCTCACCTTTGGGCAGGGTGGGCAGCCTTCAGAAGTCTGGGAGCTCTTTGCAAGCACCTAGGCATCCTTGGGGAGCATGCTGAATGTGAGCCAGGCTTGCCCATGACTTGGGGTTAGCATTATAAACATCAGCATTGTGCTCTGTGGTAGTGTCAGGGGCCTAGGGCTATGTGCTGCTGCTTCTGAGGTCTTGCACTTTCCCGGGTCCTAGCATGTAATTGTTCTCAGGCTGTCACGTCCTGATTCCTGCCGCATTCCCCTTTCCTCGTTTGCTTTTCTTCAAACATTATGGAGTTAGAAGTCAAACAACCAAGCCAGGAAGAAATGAGTATAAAGTCAAGTTTATCAGGTTCAAAGCCAATCTGTATGAAGGCATTTGTATTTGAGCATTCCTTCCTGGCTTGTACCTGAGTTATGGAAAGGTGATACTGACAGGGAGCTGGTCTGGAGACATGAGGAATGACTATGCCAGTCTCTTTTCAAGTCCCAGTATAATCAAAGCCAGTTTTGATCTCAGTCTACTGAGTCACCTTGGGACTTGCTCATTCACTCCAATACTGTGGCAATTGGAAGAGTATGTTCTAGGCTAGGGCAAGGATGTCCAGGCTTCTGGAGCTGACCTGACTGTCCTCTGATGGTATGGTGGGTTCTGCGCCAGGAGGGAAGTTGGTGGGGTGTGAGATGAGTATGAGGCAGAAGAGGCTCCAGGGAGGGCCTGCTAGATTATGACTCAAATTGAAACAGGGAGGCGGCAAAGCTTGTTCTCTTCCCGGCAGGTATTGAGGCCCAGTCAGGGCCTTCTTAGAACCTCCAGGATACAGAGTGGAGAAGCAGCATGAGAACTGGATGGACCACATATACAGCAACCTATGCCAGGCAGTTGTCTTCTATGAGGTGGGTGATGGCAGGTGCAGGGTTCAGACACAAAATTGTGGCCAGTAGGAATGAGATAGCAGAATGGACCCAACCAAGCTGTCTGAAGTGCAGGGCAGGGGCCCCTGGGAAGGGGAACAGGTGGGAGACATTTAAGGTCTTCAAGAGGTTACTGGATGAGGTTACTGGACCTGGCATGCTCTGTGCATGACCTTCAGCCCAGTAGTGGGTCAGAGAAGCCTGGCATATGGAGGCTCGAGGCTGCCAGAATGATTTCTAAATCACCTACTGGGGAGATGAAAGCTTCTGCTGGATGACTGCAAGGAAGAGCCCTCTTTGGGCAAGATGGGCAGTCTGCAGAGGACTGGGAGTCTTTGTAAACAGCTAGGATGGGGCTAGAACTGGCTATAGGTGCTAATGTCAGGGGCCATGGTCACCTGGGGAATCAGGCCATACTAGGCTTTTCTGGAACCTACAGGTCTGGGGCTCCCCTTTAGAGAGGAAGTGACCAGGCAGAGTAGATCAGTTTGGGTGTTCTGGGAGATGAGGGTGAATTGGGAATTGCCCTAAGTCACTAACACTGACCACTTTAGGAGAAACACAGCTTGTCCCAATGACCTTGAAATGAATTTGCATGCACTCCCATATACATGTGTTTGTGGGCAAAGAGATTTATTGGGGTTTTTTTGGTCATATAAATATGCTTATTATAAAACATTCAGAAAATACTGAAAAGTGTCTTATATAAGAAATATAAGAATCACCAGGAACTCTGTAAGCAAGAGATATAATCTCTAAATATATTTTGGTAAACTTCCTTTCAGACTTTTCTCTATGTATATATTCAGCATAGGCTTATGCATATTTATGTTTTAAATTAAATCATAGTCTAATTCTGTTTTGTAACCTGCTTCGTCTATTTGATACCCTATCTTGAAATTATTCCATAATAATAGGTGTGGTTCTATCATCTTTGGTAGCTACGTAGGATTCTTTAGACTGATTTTCTTATTTTAATTAGTCTTCTGTTGCTTAACATCATATCAGCTGAAAATAGTGATAAATTTGCTTCTTCCTTCTTTTTCTTCTTTCAGCACATGGGCTAGAACTTCCAGAACAAGCCCAGATTGAGCTCATTGTTGACTTGAACCTAATTTTAGTAACAGGCCTTTAGGATTTCACCATTGTTTTTCATGCTCCCTATTGGTTTCTAATATGTTCGTAGTATTAATGGAGTCTCCTTCTATATCTTAAACACTAACAGGGTTTTATATTTTTAAGAGAATCAAGATGGAACACCTCTCTAGCATCCATTCAGGTGATGGTTTAGTTTTTCTCCTTTAGCCTGTTACTGTTCTGATGCTGAGTCTGCCTGCGTTAGTGATTTTGCAGCCTGGGAAGGGGACATTACTGCTCTCGGAAATCTTGTGGAAGAGGCATGATATGCTGCATGCCCTGTGCTCCACCCACTCTTTTTATTGAACAATGCATCCTGGAAATTGTCCCCTCTGGTTCACGGGGCGTTTCCTCGTTTTTCATAGGTACAGAGTGTTCTGTGGTGTGCTGTGCCACAGTTTATTCAACCAGCTGCCTAGTCCTCACCATGTGGGTTATTTCCAGTCTTTTGTGGCAGCATGGAACCTCACGGATACGCGACTTCATAGATGTGTGGGTATACTGTAAAAGAGTTCTCAGAAATGGGACTGCTGTGTGTGTAAGAATGAATTGGGAAGTGTTCAGCATTTTAGAGATAGATAAGTAGGCAGATAAACTCTGACTCAGATAACCAGAGCTTAGATAACTTGGCAATGATCTATTCCCGCGTTTGGTAAAACATCCATAGCAAAAACAGTTGGGCCTGGGACTCTTGCATGGATGTGTATGTCCAGGGTGGGGGAAGTGGTGGTTGGATCCTTTCATGCTTCCTTCTTGATACCCATGCTTTCTCATTGCCATGCACATTCTTCAGCCTTAAGGGTTATGCACTCAGGTTTTCCAGGGCACAATGGAAGCAGGGAAGATGATAATCGTGGCCACACATTCCCCAGGGCCAGGCAGCAGGCTGAGTGCTGCGTCTTATTACTGACCTTTATTTTCACCATACCAGGAGCTCTTTGTATTCTTTTTACAGATGAGGAACCCAGACCTCAGTTTGCTTGAGAACCCCCCGCTAGGAAGTAGTAGATGCAGAATTCGAAGTCAAGTGTGTCTGCTCCATGGTCCTGCCCTATTAGCCATTTCCCCACACCTCTCTGCTGGCATTCCCATTCGACCCCTAACAAGAACCTGGGAAGGACTGACTGGTGGGGATAGGTCCTGATGGTTAAAAATGGTACCCTTCAGCTTCTGGATTCCTTAGGACAACAGCTCTGTGCTGCTAGTTTTATTCTGATATCAGATCAGGTCGGATTAACATCTGCCACATGGAAGGCATGAAGGCTAGTTGCTGTAGCGGATACAGAAGGGTAAATCAGGACTCAAACCTGGACAGACTGAAGCCCGGTCTTGTAAAGCAATGTGTAAGCTGACTGGTTAACCAAAAATAACTACCCCTGCCAGATAATTTGCCGAACTGACTTCCCAGAAGTGGGACTGTGTACATTATAAAATAGTTATAAGATAAATACTGTCCATCAAGACTGAGTTCTGCTCCTTCCCAGAGCCCTCACACCACACGCTAAAGTAAACTCCAGGCCTAACAGCTTATTAAACATCTAAATCAAGTCATGGAAAACCTAACAAAGAGTAGAGTCCTCGTTTCTATTATGGAGAATAACTTTATAAGAATTGAAACTACAGAAAAAAAATGATAAAGAAAAAGATTGGTAGATAATAATGGAAAATTTTTAAAAGAATTTAGATAAATGAGAAAATAAGATTATATGTGTTAGTGTGATATATTATACAAAAATTTATAAAAGACATTCTAAGTTTTACAATGAATAAGCATTATTTCTGAAAAACAGTAACTTAAACTCAAGTTTAAAAAAACTTATTCAAATATGGAAGAAAACAATGCCTCCACCCCAAATACTGACCAAGAGACATGGACAGACACAACAAGATAATCTGCCTGATTGTATTAGTAAACTCCAGGACAGGAGACACGATAAAGTCAGGAAAGGAAAAAAAGTAAGAAAGTAATGTAGATGTCCCATAAAGATGTCCTTTAACCTAGTTATCCCCCTGCTCAGAATATAATGTAAGGACAAATTTTAAGGATAAGGAAGATAAACGTACAAGGAGCTCCAAGATAATAGGGAAATGGTAAACTAAACCATAGTGTGTTTTTGCAATGGAATATTATTCAATCGTTAATATAACCATTATGAAGACTTTGAGACCATGGGCTTATAAAGTAGTGTCAAACGAAAACTGCAGAACTTTGCCTGTGCAACTATTCCACTTCGGGAAAAGTAAGTTCTTAGGATTAAGGCCAGGAAGTAAACACAGAAAAATGAAAAGATTCGTGTTTGGATGAAGGAATGGATTTTTTTTAATTCAGAAATTTTAAGTTTTTGGACAAAATTGTTTTTTTCTAAAGATTTTATTTATTTGTTAGAGACAGAAGAGCAGATGGGGGTGGGTAGGAGGGAGGGGCAGTGGGGGAGGGGGAGGGAGAATCTTGAGCAGACTCTGCGCTGAGCATGGAGCCCCACACAGGGCTTGATCTCATGACCCTGATATCATGACCCTGAGATCATGATCTGAGCCAAAACCAAGAGTTGGTACTTCGCTGATTGAACCACCTATATGCCCCTGGACAAAAATTATTTTAAAAGAAAAAAAGAAGAAAATGGAGGTGCTGGGTTCTCCGGGCGGCTCAGTGGGTTGTACCAACACTGTCTACATCAGCATTAGGCACTAGGCCAGATGCGATGGTCGAGCCACCATCTCTGTAGCTGTGCCCAGACCCAACCTTGAGCTGGTGCCTTACACTCATAGAGTTCCTCTAGCCCACTTTAGCCTTCTTCCCACCCCTCTCTCACGCAGTGCATTTCCCGAACAACCCCCAGTGCTCAGCAGGGCTTTGGTCCAGCATAGCATGGAAAAGCCCCAGGCACAGCCACTGCCTTCTCTGGCCCCTCTTGCCCTCTGTCTTGAGATGCAACAGTGCAACCCAGCTCAACACAGCTTCCATATCCCATGCCCACGGGCTTCTATTACCCCTGCACCCATGTTTCCATAACCCTTAACTGAAGGAACTCCAACTGAATGAACAAGAACTGGACTTTGTCACATCGAAGGTAATAACCCAAGAAACAGGATGCTGTATTAAACTTTTATGATTTACCTTTTATATGACCAAATTGCTTTGTAAAAGGATTCATCCAGGTTAAAGTGTAAATTTAAAAGTCTTTGAATAAAGCCTAAGATAGAGGTAAAGGAGTACGGACAATTGACAGATGTAATGCAAGAATGAGAAGTAACTGAATATGGATTGTAAGAGTCTGGGCGTTCTCTGGAAAGTGGTGCTGAACACGCTCAGTCAACTTGCAGTTGTCTGTACAAGCGAAAGGGCACGGAAGGTAGCTGTGATGTAAACCAGGGCATGATCTGGGAAAGGCTGTTATTTATAGAAGAGTGGGGCTGGGAGGCCCCACTGCAGACAGGGCCACCCCCTCTTGTCTTTCAGCTCAGAAAATTCAGGGCCACCAGAGGCCCAGCCAGGATCAAATATGATCTGCTGCTGCCCAGTTCCAGTCCCCTTTGCCCTTCTGGAATGCATTCTAGAGGGTTTTTATTTTCCTTTATTAATTTCTTTTTTGCAAAGTTAAAATAGTCACATGATTTAAAAATAAAAACAATACAAAAAGTTGTATATTGAAAAGCCTCCCTCCTACTTCTCTTATTAATTTCTTACATAATCTTACTTCTAGGGTTTCTGTGAAAATACAAGCAAATCTGAAAATGTTAAAATGCATTTTATTTCCCACTGTTTCTAACACAGTCTATAGAGGAAATCTTTTCATAGCAATGCATGGAAATTTTCTGTGTTCCACTCTAAGATATTGCATGTAATGATGTACCATGGTATATTTAACTCGTTCATATTTATGGACCCCAGGCTGATTTCTAGTCTTTTGCTTTTACAACCTGTGCCTGCCATAACTAACCTTGAGCTGACGTCATTTGTAGGAATGTAAGTGTATCTGTGGGATAAATTCCCAGCAGTGCATTAGTGAGGTCAAAGGATATCTGCACATGGAGTTTTGATAGATGTTGCCAAATTGCCTTCCACTGGGCTGTGTCATTTTTCATTCCCATCAGTAGAGTAAAAGTATGCTGATTTCCCCATTGTTAGAATTACTCCTTGCTGGAAATCTGTCTTCCCAGATTTTATTCTGCATGGGCTAATATTAAATTATGTTTCGTCTTTTGAGTAAATACCAGTTGGCATCAATTGAGGGGCATTAGTTCTGAGGCGTGCTGGATAACATGGGGAACCAGCCTCGACTTAAAAACTTGGCATACCCAGTGCATGATTCCAGTGTATCAGTGTCTCTCACCCCAAATTAGCTCTTCTGTGAACTTCTCTTTGAGAGGCTATTGCTGAGAATAACCTTGGATGTTGGGCAATCAGGTGGTGAATTCTAATTTTATCCTCAAAGGGATTCTGTGGGACATGAGAGGTAGTTATTACGATTTCCAGTTGACAGACATAGAAACGGAGGCACAGAGCGGTGATATAGCACTCTTTTACTGCCCCTTCCTCTCCTGGGGTGGGAGTCAGAAGGAAGATTGAGGTCTTGCTGAGCTGGAGAGCATTTTGAGGGGACAGAACTTTGTTGCCTCCTGCTGGGGAGATGCAGGTCATGCAGAGAGAGTGGAGAGGAGCATACTGAAGGCTGGCTCTAGAATCCAGGCTTAAAAGAGAAAAAGGATATGGTGACTAATATAACAAAATAAATATTATTAAAAAAAATAAAAGAGAAAAAGGAAACAATCTTTAGTTCAAGTCCTACTTTAAAACCTGGTTTTCTACATCCCTGGTGTTCCTTGGGGCTAGGGACTGAAACTCCTTCTCCTTCATGTCTGTCACCTTGAGGATTTGCAGGATTCAGAACAAGAGTACAAATGGAAGATGCCAGCCTAATACTAACCCTAACTCCCTTCTCTTCCTTGGCCTGATTCCACCCTGCATCTCTAGGGAGACAGAGGTGGTTGGAGGCCAGTAAGCAAGAAAGCACAAGTACAGTATATGTTATGGGATGGGATGGCCCAGGGATGGGCAGGGAGGGAGGTGCCCTAGAGCTGGGCTCTTGTCTTGTCATGGGAAGGTACATGGAGTTGGCTGTAAGTGGGAACCATTCTTTTTCCTACAGTAATTCAAGTCTTCTGTCCTTTACGCAGAAGGCAGAGAGATCTGTAGACTCAGGCACAAGAGTGCTTCCCAGACTGCTGGTCAGGCCATTATGTTCCACCCAGATTCAGGGCTCTTGACTCAAACGATACCTGGTTAGGTTTGTTGAAACAGAACTTTACCTCAAAGATCCCTGCGCAGTATGGTAATGCAAAACACGTATCAACTGAGTAGTTGCATAAAAATAGAACTAAGTGCAAATACCTCCAAGAGAGTCAGGTTGCAGTGAGTTTCTTTGACTATCGGTCCTTCCCCACTTGAGAGTTTATTCAGTTTCTGCTGTCCCTTCATCTCTCCTAAATTGTCTCTACTGTTATTTCCATTTCACGTGATTAGGGACTCCAGCCAGTAAACCAACGCCCAGTTGGTGCCAGAACCAGTATTACCAGGTTTTACTGCATTTGGTCAAATCTTCATAAGCTCTGTTTTGCTTTCTCACAGAATCCTGCAGTCAGAAGGAGTTTAAAGCCTGATGCTTGAATGCTTTAAGTAACCAAGGTCTCAGAACCTTCTAAGGTAGCTGAGTCTACCTTTAAGCCACTCTGACTTCCAAAGGGTCTTTTTTAGGTTCAGCTGTGATCTGTCTTCTCCAATTTTCTAATCATTGATCTGCATTTGACCCCTTGGGGTCCATACAGAATATCTCCAGTTCCTTTCCCAGTTGATCACCGTGGCCTAGTTTAGCACCACAATCCATCTAAGTTGTCCCTGTGGATCAGAAACCTCTAGTGTCTTCAATTGTTCATTATTCTCCTTAAGAGCTGTCTCCTAAACCCACATGCTGAGTTATCAGTGCTTTAAGGGGCTCCAAGTGAAGATGCTGCATGGGCTGTTGGATGGATGGATAACCTGACATTCAGAACAGAGGACAAAGCTGATGGATATAGATTTGAGAATCATTAGCTTGTGTAGGGGGTGATCAAAACCTCAACAGTAGATAAGGTTGCCCAGGGAGGCTTCAAGGTAAAGAGAGGATGGAACCTGGGGAGAGATGGATTGTTCAAGGATGGGTGGATGAAGGGGACGAACATTCAAAAGACATGGAGAAGGAGTAGTTAGAGAGGCTGGGGAATTACTGGGGAGAGTGTAACTATGGAAACCCAGGGAGGAGAGATTTTAAAGGGGAGGGGTAGCAGTGATGTCTAAGGCAGCAGAGTCCCTGGCATTTGGCAACTGGAGAGAAGTGAGAGTGGGAGCTAGAGAATAGACAGTTGAGAATGGGAAGGGGGAAATGGAGTCAGTCAGCTGGGAAAGGAAGTGGGGACCTAAGGAAGGAGGAGAGTCTAGGAAGATGTATTTGTCTCTAGATTAGGAGAGACCTGAGCTTGTTCCAGTGCTAATGGGGAGGGGCCAGGAGAGAAGGAGTGGGGTAGAGAGCAGAGAGCAGGATGTCCAGCTTTCCCTTGACATAGTAGGTGTGGTCACTTACTGATGACCAAGGGGAGCAACCATAGAGTCTGAGAGTAAATACTAAGGTTTGAAATAGATTCCCCTGCTTCTAACAAAATGACATGTCTCCTGTCTGACTCTGAGTAGGGTCAGAGCTCCTGCTGCCTCTTCACCCCATCGATGAGGGTGACCCCTGTGGGTCCCATTGGTGGCCTGAATGGGACCCCAGTTTATTTCCTTTAACCTTGAGGTCAAATTGCTGATTAACATCTTAGTGTCCAAACTCTTCTCTTGGCTGAGACAGAGCCTGAGGGGCCAGGGACTCTTCCAAGTGCTATAAAAGTATCAAATGATTTACTACTGCAGCAACCGCATGAGGTAGGTACTATTATTATCTCCACAAGGAAACTGAGGTACAGAGAGGATAAAAAACTTGCTCCAGGTCTTCAGCTGGTAAATGGGAGAGCAGAGCTAGGATTAGAATGCCAGGTATCTGGTTCCAGAATCAAAGCTCTTAAGTTCCTTCATTAAGAGAGAGAAAGAAGGTAACATACAGAGCAAAGGAGAGAAGGAAGCTAAAGAGCGGGTGAGGGTCCTGATGGTGTCTGAGTCCCTGGTTCTAGTCCTCAAGGTCCAAGCTTTCCTGGTTCCTGCTTTCTTGAGACTTAATTCTTCAACTATGCCTTTGATGCTCTGAGGTACCCAGTGTCATTTTAATAAAAGGTGAAACTAGAGAGATTCTCCTGGACAGGCTGAGTTGTTTCTGGGAAACTGAAGTTTCATGTAGCCCTGATATCTGGGGATCTCTGAGGGGCAGGGTATGGTACTGACTCCAAGAAAGACTGTGTAGGATTCCCACTGTCTTGCTTGAGGAAGGAGATGTGGCAGTTGAGGTACTGAGCCAGACCTGGGGTGGGAGTGTCCAGCCACATTCGTCTCCTTTGTCCTAGACTTGCCTTTCCTAGGTTTCCCCATGCTCTGTCCCCTTGAGATCCTTGAGGATTCACCCACAGCCTGTCTAAGCTGGGACACTCTGGGTATCAGTTTTTCTGTTGTCTCCCTCCCTTCTCCAGCCTACACTAGCTACATTCTCATCAATGACCCACCACATGCTCTCCCTATGCACCTGTCAGGCCATTTCCCAAATGTGAAGTGGCCCTATTTGTCTTCTTTGTGGGAATTCAGCTAGAGAAAATTCCACAGCCAGGCTGACTGGTTCCAGAACAAATTTATGATTTCCAACCTCAGCTGGGTTCTCAATGTTGCTAAAAAATCTTTTTATGCCTCTATCAGTCAGTACTTTTCAGATACCCCAGGCTGACAGCTCTGAGCTCTGGCCGTGCTCCTTGAGCCCCCTCCCCTCTCACTCTCTGTAATTTCTGTCTGCATGTCTGGGGCAGGGATGAGATGCATATTGGCTGAGTAGTTAGTGAAGGTGGTGCGTGCTATGCCCAGAATATTAAAGGAAAGGAAATCAGAGGGCCTTCAAATCACAGTATGAAATTGGTGTCTGTGCTTCAGATCAGAAATATACAAAGTCACTGAAAAGAGTCGAGTTGGATCCCAGGCCTGGATTATGGTTTTAACATATCCAAAAAGAATGTGTCCATTTACAAGTGTCTTGGTCAGCCAGGAAAGTCCAAGGAAAAGGGAGTCCCAGAAGCAATCTCTAGAATGAAACATTTCAGTCACTGAACAATTGCAACTGATCACACACACACACACACACACACACACACACACACACTCACTCACTCATTGAATTCCACTGGGACCCAAGTGAGAAGGAAAATACGGCAAATTTGAGCATCATAATGCAGCCACTGCAGCAACACAGGGAACGATGAAAACTCTCCATGGCATTCATCAACCTTTCTAAAACATTTGACACAATCTTCAGGACTGGGGCTCTGCTGGCTAAGAAGCACATTTGGTCATCCTGCGGCTTTTGCTTTAGGCAAGGTTCCATGATGTTGTTGACTCACAAATTTATATCTCTAGCCCTTTTGCTTGAACTTCAGACTTGTGTATCCTACTGTTTACGGAACATCTCCCCTTGAGTATTGAACAGATATCTCAAATTCAAGAGAACCAAAACTTAATTCCTCCTTCTGCCCGAAATCTGCTTTATCTATAGTCATTTCCAACTTGGTTAGTGTTCACGGTGCAGCTAAAATTGTCCATCAGCATTTAATGAAGAAACCTTGGCGATCAGGAACTGTTGTTGTTGTTTTTCGGTTGCTTTTCCCACCATAGATTTACCCTACATTAGCTCTCTGAGTAGTAGCTGTGTCGTTCAACCCTTCCTGGGCAGCCCCAAGACCTGGTCTCTCATCCTGGGGAGGGCTGGGCTGGGCTGGCCAGGACCTGAAGATCTTAGGGGAGGAAGCTCCAGGATCAGAATCCTGGAAGACTGGATTCTGTTAAGACAGGAAAGCAGAGCGGTCATCAAACAGAATGGCCTGGTTTCAAGTCTTGGTTTCACCACTTATGAGAACCAGGCAAGTTATTTACCTTAGAAGATTCAGATTCAGATCCTCATCAGTATAATGATGGTTTTAACAGTATCAATGAGGGAGAAGAGTGTTAATTAAATGAGAATATAAATAGATACTGGTGCGTAGTGAAAGCTCAGTGAAGTACTGGTGGTTATTCTCTATCTTAGGATTTCCTGAGCTAGGAGTAAAGGAATGAAATAGGTTTGAGAGCCTAAAGGAATTCTTCTGAAATTCATAAAGAGCAATACATAAAATACTCATTGAAGATTGAAAAGGAAAAAGATCATCTTCCCATAAATACTGGTGTATTGTTTCAGTTTTTCACATTATTCATCCCTTAATTCATCCATTAATCAACACACATTTATTGAATAGTCACTATATGCCAGGCACTGTTCTAAATGCTGGGAAAGGGGCACCTGGGTGGCTCAGTCGTTAAGCGTCTGCCTTCGGCTCAGGGCATGATCCCGGAGTCCTGGGATCGAGCCCCACGTCAGGCTCCTCCGCTAGGAGCCTGCTTCTTCCTCTCCCACTCCCCCTGCTTGTGTTCCCTCTCTCACTGGCTGTCTCTCTCTCTGTCAAATAAATAAATAAAATCTTTAAAAAAAAAATCCTGGGGAAAAAAATCAGTGAACAAAGCAGGCAAAATCCCTGTTTTCTAGACTAAGTTTTGATGGGGACCAGATATTAAACAAAATAAATAAGATGTATTTCAGGTTGGAAGGGTAAGGGTGATTCATTTGGAGTTTAAATAGGGTGATCAGGGAAGGCACAGAGGAAGATATAAAAATACCTTAAAATACAGTCCCAGCCCTCTAGAAATGCATGATGGAGACAAGGCAGCATTCACATGTCAATCAGTGATGAAACAAGGCATTATGCGAATGGCTGGTGGAGACAAGCAATGTTCTAGAAGGTCAGAGAAGCTGGAAAGCAGGGAAGGGATGCAGCCCAAGGACCCATTGGCAGAAATAGTCTGAAAATTTTCATGAAGGGAGTGGAATTTAGCTGGAAAACAGTGAAACAAGTTTTCTTCCTGCCCTTGCTCCCCTCCGTTGCTGGGAAGCAGCTTGTGTTGCAATGGGTAGAAAAGAAACACGAAACTTGGCATTTTCCAGGAAGATGCTGTAATGAGAAGACACTATAACAGGAACAGAAAACTGTCGCAGTGGCTTCAGTGAAAGCCCACGTGGCGGGTCAGAAAGAGCTGGAGGGAGAACACAGCTTTCAGGGCAATGTCAGGCTTTGAACTCAGTAGGAAACAAACTCCTGGAGACTCACTAACAACCTCCACCTCGAGGTGATTCCAACACTTTGAGCATGAAAATGTGAGCTGGCTGCAGGTAGCCCTTACTTCCCACCAGGAGCCGCCAGCAGGAGGGTCCTTCTGTGTCCTTCCTAAGTCTTTGAGCTTGCATCTGTTCTCCATGGATGTGGCCAAGTCCCACTACGGGTCCGTGTTCGAAAAGCACCGAGGAGTACAGACACAAGCCTGGGGGTGGGGGGTAGCCAGGTGCAAATGGGGCTTGAGAAGTGTGAGTTCCTGGTACCCATTTTAGATTGGATTGCAAGGGGACAAAGAAGTCAGGATGTGTGAATCAGGAAATAGATTGGTTCTTTGGGCCTAAATGAGTCAACTCTCCAAGGAATCAAGTACATTAAATTCACCCCTGCTTGGGGAGGCAGGCACTGAGTTCTAACAAAGTAGGGGAAAAAACAAATGCTTAGGTAATTGGGGCTTTAGAGTTCACTGAGGATGGAGGAAGGGAGACTTCTTGATCTCTTTCTTCTTATTTTCCCTGTGGAATTGCTACTGAAGTCTTACCTTTATTTTCTCATGGTTGTTTGGCCTTAAACTTGAACTAGTATCTAGTACAACTCGTGTGCTTGGTAAAGACAGTAGCCCTTGTAAAATGTGGTTAAAAATGCCAAATAAGGGATGCCTGGCGGCTCAGTCAGTTAGGTGTCTGTCTTCAGTTCAGGTCATGATCCCAGGGTCCTGGGATCCAGCCCCGCATCGGGCTCCCTACTCAGCGGGGAGCCTGCTTCTCCCTCTCCCTTTGCCACTCCCTCTGCTTGTGTTCTCTCTCTCAAATAAAAATATCTTTAAAAAAAAAACACCCAAATAAGCAAACAAACAGAAACACGGGCTTGAGTTCTCTTCCTGCCTCCTTCCGTTACTAGCTCTGTGGCCTTGAACAAGTGACTACATCTCTCTGAGCCTGTGTCCTCACCTGAAAAATGGGTATAATGATAGTGCAAACTTCATGAGGTCATCGTAGGGGTCAAATGAAAAAATGCTAATAGAGCACAGCACCTGGCATGTGGCAAGTGCTTAACAAGTGTTAGTTATTACTATTATTTAGCCAACTGGGAATGAGGAAGAATGATTATTAGGGGACAAATGTACAACAAGCTGACAGAAGAGTAAAAACTGTACTGCCTTGAAATGTACCCAGACATCTCCAACAAAGCTCCCAATTAGCAGGCCTTTATTCCCTCCAGAATGATCCCTGGGTTTGTCTGTTCCCATTCTTCTGTTCTCCTTCTCCAAACCTAGCCCCACAATCCTGAGCTTCATTCCTGTCTTCCTTGAAATCCAACGTGGAGTTCTAGCTCCCTGATTCCAGTGGCCAGAGGCCATGTCTTGGCCTCTCCACAGCCATCTGTGTCTCTGTTTCACCCCGCTCCTCTTCAGTTCCTTGTAACATTGCAGATGTCCTTGTTCCCTACCCTCTTTGTCCTTCAATGAGCTTCATCCAAATTATGATCATTTTCTCTTTGGGGCCACTCATTCTAGATGAACAAAGCTTGCAAACGTGTACATGGATGTGATCTTTTTTATTGCATTTTTAAAAAAAGATTATTTATTTGACAGAGAGAGAGAGAGAGAGCACAAGCAGGGGTATCAGTAGAAGGGGAGGGAGAGGCAGGCTCTCCGCTGAGCAGGGAGCCCAATGTGAGGCTCGATCCCAGGACCCTGGGATCATGACCTGAGCTGATGGCAGATGCTTAACCAATTGAGCCACCCAGGCACCCCCATAGATGTGATTTGAGGGTCAGGATGAAAGAAGTGCATTCATTCAGTTCAACAGTTACAAAACACAGTGGTATTTTTACAGAGGAAATTCAAATAACAGTTACCATTTTCTCTATGGCAAAGACAAGAAAAGAATGACTATAAACCTCGAGTAGATGAGGAACATAAATTTATATAATCTTTGTGGAGAGCAGTTCAGCAATGTTTATCAAAAGTGTTCATACCCTGACATTTTCACATACTCTTCAGTGTAGCAATTCTACTCATAGGAATTTAATTAAGAGCGACAGTGAAGATATACAACTTGTTCATCACAGCAATTGCTTAGAATCAGTGAAAAAATGCAAATGATCTACATGCTCAGGAGTAGGGGATTGGCTGAGTAAGTGGAGACACATGCCTGTACAAGGTCACTCTGTAGCCATTATGGCTAATGTTATGTAAATCTCTTCACGGACAGTGAAAGATGTTTGTCATATACTAAACAGAAAACCCGATTATAAAGCACCATGTAGGGGCAACTGGGTGGCTTGGTCAGTTGAGTGTCTGGCTCTTGGTTTGGGTTCGGGTCATGATCTCGGGCTTGGGAGATGGAGCCCTATGTCTGGCTCCACACTCAGCGCAGAGTCTGCTTGAGAGTCTTTCCTAAATGGTCCCCCTTTTAAAAATAGTTCTTAGTCATTTTAAAATGAAATAATGAGTCAAAAAATTATCTTTACTGGCAGCTAAAAAAATTATCACTGTACATGCTCTTGTTGTGTAGATGATGAAGGGTGTAAGAATGACTCCTCCCTTTCCCTCCCCCTCTGCTCTCTCTCCTTCCCCTGCCCTCCCCAGCTTGCACGCACACATGCTCTCACTCTCTCTTGAAATAAATAAATAAAATCTTTTAAAAAAAATAAAGCACTGTGTACAGTGTGTTATAATGAATATTTACGTATTTTTAAAGCTTTGAAAGATGTATACCAATTTATACACTAGTATCTTTGGATTTGAAATTTACATAAGATTTTCTAACTTCTTTTTACTTCTCCATATTTTCTGATTGTTCTATGATGACTGTGAATTAGTCATGTAATTATAAGCCATTATAATTTGCATAAAATTGCCAGCAACATATTTTAGGCTTTGGAGATTCAAAAATGAATAAGGGGAAGAGAACAAACGTTTGTTGAAAGTTTCTAATGTGCCAGACACTGGATTGAGGTCTTTGCATAACTTAATTCACTTAACTTTCACCATAATTGCATGAGATATTATGGTCCCAGTTTACAGATAAGGACACTGAGGCTCACAGAAGATTAGGAACTGGCTCAAGGTCATACATCTGTTGGGATTTCAAACCAGGCCTGACTCCAAAGCATTTATATTATTCAAATAGATTTAAAATTTTCCCATGACAGCACAGGAGCTTGTAGTCTGGGAGGAACTTAGCACCCACATACTCAAAGACTTCTGGCCCAGGCAGTTCCCGACCGGTGGCATTGGCCTTGCACGACAGAGGGCTGTGGAGACACAGAGAGGCAGCCTCTGGTCACTGCAGTCAGGGAGCAAGATCCGACGTGGGCTCAAGGTCAGATTTCAGGAATCAGCAAATGGGGCTTGGGCTTTTCCAGAAGGCCAAAGCATGTGGGTGCAATGGCAAGGAGAGGCAGGTGGGAACAGATGAGGAGTCCTGGAGTTGCCGTGGAGAGGCTCCTGCACCAGCAGGACTGGGCTAGGGTTGTCTGGATGCGGTCTGCTGACTCATGTTTCCTGGTTGATCCCTTTGCACCTCATTTATTTTCTGGCAGGACAGCTTTTGTCTCATTGATTTTCACTCCTGGGTTTGTCTATTTGTTAGAAATCTCCTCATTTCTTTTTGATTAGTCTTTGTGCCCCGTTGAGCAGTGCTGCATGTTTCCACTTCACGCTCATCGAAGAGCCACGTGAAGAGAAGGACATCCTGTTCGCAGGGACCAGGCAGAAGCTCCCAGAGGCAGTGGCCAGGCAGGGTCCCTGGTGTGCTGCTCCATCTTCTCTGCTACCTGGAGGCCTCCAGGACACTGGAAGCATCAGAGAAGAAGAAAAGGAGAGGAGCAGAGGGCAGAGGAGAGGCTGGGGGAAAACCTGAAGAACTAGGGATGGGGTTGGATGGTGGGGCAGAGCCCCAGGCTAGCAGGGCAAGGCTGGCATCTCCCTCTCTCTCTTTTCTGGCATTTGACCAATTAGGGATTCACTCGGGTTATATTTAAAAATATGTCTTTGAAAAATAAATGCAATTCATGATGTTGGATTGGATTCTGGATTGGAAAATTAAGTTTTAAAAAATCTCTAGGAAGATTAAGGGATATAAGTCAGTCATACATTAATTAGTTTTCTAAGCTTTCTTATTCTGTGGGAATAAAATAGAAAAATAAAGAGACATAGATTTTGGTTTAAGAGAGTAAAAATAATCCTAAGAAGAAGAATTAAAAGGGGACGAACCACTTTTCCATTTCCCATACTGTTCACGTTTAAGAGATGTTGCCTGACTGGTCTCTGAAAATGTGAGATTTATGAGTTGTATAAAGAGTTTGACTTTTAGGACCTCCAGGATGTGGGATTCTGGGGGTCTCTGAACCTTTTCTCATCCGTAGCACATTCCATCCATCCCCTCCTTTCTGTTTGTCCTCCCTTCTGAACACCTGCCTTAGGAAACCCTCCTCTCCCACCTCTCCCTTGCGCTCCTCCCTGGTGGGCTCTGTCTCCCCCGCCAAGGTGTTCCTGGTCCCTCAAGTGGCCTTCTTCTGGGTGTCATCCACGGACCTCCTGCATGGAAGAGATTCTGCAGGCCTTGACGGTTCTGGACTCCACTTCAGACCCAAGGAATCAGAACCTGGAATCTGCATTTTAACAAGCTGTCTTGGTGCTTCCTCTGCATCTGGGAGATGAGGAGCTCTTGTTCTGTGGCCTTGGAGGTTACTCAGAACCTCTTTCCTGAATCTCCACCTCCTCTCCCTCCTTCTCTAGTTGTAGTTGCCTTTCCTCAAGTGTCTTGTTGGCATAGAGATACTTGGTCTTGCACTGCGAGTGCAAGTGTGTGATCGGTGGTTTCTAGGGTCCGCCACAATTCCTAATGGTTAGTTAGAACCAGATATGACAGGAAAATGAGTTTGGAATTCTAAACCACCTTTGAAACTTTTAAAAAAATCTTGGGGACAAAAGCCATGAATGGTCTGGGATTGTCTGTACAGCTATTGCTGAGACTGCTAGAGTGTTGAGTATTTGGAAATCTGATTCCAGAAACAAATTGGCTATGCCCTCAGTCATAAAACGATGCAGTCTTGAAAGGCTTGATGGGTCAGGACAAACAGGGACAAGGGAAGAGAATGGGGAGGCTCCAGGACTGCATGCACCAAGTGGAAATGTTTGGCCTTTGGGGCCAGGAGCATGCAAGGAACAGCTGCTCCTCATGAACTGGGCATTTGGGACTTGTTGGACTTGTTGAGGGAGAGACGAGGTCTTGGCCTGGCTGACCGTCATCAAAACCACTCGTTAGAGGCATGGGTGCAGAGCTGGGAAGGCAAGTGCTCGTCTGTCACATGGAGGGCTTTGCTGATCTCTGACACTGGATATTCCCCCTTGCCCTGGTGCCAGGAATTAGGGGAGAGAGCACTCTGGGCCTGAGTCAGGGCCAGGGATGCCAGGCACAGGCGGGGAAGGAGCCAAAGAAGATGACTCTGATATAAAGTTCCGCTGCTTGAGGTGGAAAATAAATCAAAGAGACGGAATCAAGGTGGTTAGGGTAGAAAGCATGCACACGCTCACCTCAACTGTGGTTCCCATCAGGCGTATTTCTGAGCAAGGCCCGCAGTAGCTGCCCTGCCAGTCCTGGCAGGCAGGCTTGGCAGACGCTAGAGCCTTCTCAGTGTTAGACAGACCTGGGTTCAAGTCCCAGTTCTGCTACTTTACTTACTAGTTGTATTACGCTGGGAAGCCCAAGCTCTCTTTCAGCCTGCTTCTTTATCAGTAAAATGAAGATCACGAGAGTACCTAGCACACAGGTTTACTTGAATGAGCTAACGTGCATAACATCTGCTCATGGTTGTCATTTGATAAATATTAGTTATCGTTGTTGTTATTATTGTTACTAGTCAGGAGAGGAAGATCATCAGAGATGTTTGGTCAAAAATGATCAAACCTTTCCCTAATCTCTTTCTCTATAGATTGCGATCAATCTGTTATCAAGTATCTAAAGAGATGTCATAATTTTCTGACTCTTTTCAGTGAAAAGTGTTTCTTCTCTGCATTTCTTTTCTATAGGTAGAGAACTGACAGGTTAGCACCATCTTAAACCTCACAGAGCTCACAGTCTGCCAGGGAAGAAGGAGGAGGGAATAAGTAATTTCATGACTGCCCAGGAGGAGTTCAAAAGGGGGAGGGCTTAACACACTGCAGTGAAGACGCTGCCGCCGCAATGGCCCAAGCTGCTGCCCCCTCGGGCCTCCCCTCCCAAAGCAGCACCTAACAGACCAGTCCACTGATACGTCACGGAGAAAAGGCTTTAAAGGTATTTCTTTTAGTTTACCTGAAATTTGAGGCCTGGCTGTAGGAAGTTGCTATAACTTGAATGGCATAGATATCTGGCAGAGGCTTGTAAAATCAAATGTGTACTCACCCCATCTAGAGGAATTATAAAGACACCTGTGATATAGTAAAAAGAGCCCTGGTCTTGGGGAGAGAAAAACTGGATATATCCTGGTTCCCGGTGCTGTATAACATTGGGCAAGTCACTAAACCACTCTCAGCCTTAGTTTCTTCATCTGCAAAATGGGATGAGGACATCTAACTCCCAGGGCGATGGAAGGATTACATACGATTGTAATCAAGACAACTGTAAAATGATGAAGAGATGGCATTGTTTATCTGGGAGTCTAAAAACCAGAATTTTCCAGACAGCAGAATGCTGAAAATAACAAGACTAGTTCAAGTATAAAAGACTAACATTGGAGTACTTACTGTGTCTAAGCATAGTAGACATATTTCATTTATTCTCATAAATAACTGGTGCAATAGATACTCTTAACTATCATTTTATAGATGAGAAACTCAAGGCACAGAGAAGTGAAGTAACTCACCCCATGACGAGTTGCCCTGAACTGGCAAGTGGCAAAGGCTGAACACACCCCTGGGTCCTTTCTCAGCGTGCTGTACTGTGGGTGCTCACATGCATGATCTCCTTTAAAATGCACAGCAGTCCTAGGAGGGCTGTGTTATCATTTCCCCTGAGCAGGTGAGGAAGGTAAGGCATTGAGAGAATAGTGACTTTGTCAAGGTCACAAAGTTAAAAAAACTTGGAGTTAGGATTCAAACCCAGGCAGCCTGACCTCGGGGACTGTAATCCTAGCTGTCACTCTAATGGAATTGTTCAAAATTATTATTTACATAATCAGTCACTTTCAAAAGTCATGGTGTTGGGGTGCTTGAAGGAAGAGCCGCTGTGGTGCAGAGTATAGGGCAATGGGATAACCCATCTGTGAGTGACCCAGATGATGACCTCTGGGGATGTCACAGGGGTCACTCTGAGCAATACAGGCAGAGTGGAGCCAGCTGTGATGGAAATCACGGTGACGTCATGGAGGGGGGCGCTGGTAGCATAGACCATTGCATGCTTAGGTGGTGAACGACTACGCTGAATTACATTTATGTAAATATGTATCATCAGTCCCCTCCCATTTCTGCAAAATGGAAAAAACATACCAAAGGGAAACCTCCGGAGGATGTGTGGAGGCTGGATCAAGTCTCTGCCCTGTCCTGGACTCCTTCAGGCTCCCGTCACCCAACTACAGTTCGCTCAGTTTCCCCTTTCACCTGCAGGTGGCAGCACGAGTGCCATCGCTGCGAGTCCAAGAGAGAGTAACTTAGAGACAGAAGAAAATGGGGTTGGATATAGAAATAAGATCCCATGAACTCCCAACTTAGGCTAAAACACGTCATTCATTTCAACCCCTCCAGTCTAGCTGAACTTGAAACTCCCCATGCTCAGGCCTCGTGGGCCCAGGGGAGCTGCTGTGCAGGGCAGGCGAGGAGGGCAGGCGCAGCATCCTCCGCCCAGCTGCGCCAGAGGCCTTGCGAGGGCCAGTGGGGGCAGGACCCTGAGCAATGTCCTGCCAGGATATCAGTCCGCTGGCGGCCATATTGCGGCACCAGGGCTGGCCCTTTGCCCTTCACAAGACCTTCTATCACGGCATCCATTCCACAGAGGACCCGCGCATGGTCAGCTGCCCTCCCACGTGCTGTCCCACCAGGGAACAGGCGAGGCCTGCCACTGCGCTTGTCCGAGGCGTGGGCTGCTGTGGGCTCCGTGGTGCTAGCTTCCCGCTTTGTGCAGGCCCCGGTGGGAGCAGAGGACTTGGTCCTGCCTCTGCAGTCTGGGGACGGGAGGCTTTTCCCTTTAGACTAGACAGGGTGTGCCACTTTTGCTGTGCAAGGACCTGTTCACCATCTCTTTCTTTGCCTTTTCTCCTCCCCTCAAATAAATACTCATCACAGGCAAACCAAAAGATTAGAGACTCGTTGTGGCCTTCCACAGGAGTACTTATGTTTGTAAGGAGAGAACTGGATACAACTGCGTGACAAGTCGAGACGTCTTTTCAGGCATGTGGACAGGCCGTTGGGGGAGAACTTTGGGGGCCGTAGGTTCTTTCTACAGTTCCTTAAATTATATCTCATAACTTATGCAAGGCCAAACATATGGCTGAAAGGGAAGTCTGACTTTTTGGCAAACCTCCTTCTCTTAGGTGGAGCATGGAGACAGGACTTTATTAATCTGAAAAGCCATTTAGAATCTCAAAATAGAAAAAGCATAAAACTCAGAAACGTCTTAAATCAAAGCTGATTCTCTAGGAAATGCAGTTGCTTTTATTCAGCTACGGGTTTGGGAGACACCCATTCTTCCCATGGACTTCTGACAGGTAAATGTTCATCCCTGCTGTTTGTAATTATGATAATTACTACATGTGAACATCGTAGCTGGCATCCATTGTTATCTCGTGGTACTCTAGCACAAAGAATCATTAACTTAGTAGGTGGCACACTTCTATTAGTTTATCGGTGCACCCCCCCCGAAAGCAAGTATAATTATTCTCTTGTAAAATTACTCCTCCCTCTACTTTCCCTACCTAAATTTGTCTGCCTTTCAGTGAGCTCAACCTTCCGGTGAAGATTTCCACCTCCTCCCCTCCCCTCCTCACCTAAATTCTCCAGACTCCACCCTAGCTTGACCACCCAGGAAACTGTCTAGATTATACATTATGAAATTTGATTATAGTTGATTAAACGCATTGTTAAATATTGCTCTGACTTGTTCTCAGTTTTCTTTCTGAAAGTATAATCTTCTGAACTAGACTGTGAGTATCAAGAGGGCAAGGACCATATTCATTAATCTTAGGTTTAATAAGATGTATTAATAAGATTAATAGGATGCTTAATATTTGTTTAATAGACAGGTATCAAGATGAAAGTTTATTGTTGAGAAACAGGAAATTTCATCCACTTCATCTTTTGATGAACATTTCCTGAGTTTCAGCTTTGTGCCAACACGCTGTGCTGAACTGTGTCAAGGATATTAAATATGAAGAAGACAAAGTCTGACTAATTTGTAGGGAGATGATGCATTCCCACAGCTTACCAGAAGGCAGTGTAAATGCCTCAGAGTGTTGGAAGCAAAGAGACCTAAAGTTCAGAGGGGCAACGAGAGAGCTTGTGTGGCTGGTGGTCAAGGAAACTTCAGAGAAATAGCATCTGAGCAGGGCCCTTGGGTATAGGAAAGATTTCAGAAGGTGAAGATGCAGGCAGAGGAAATGGTATAAGCAAAAGTACGGGGATGGGAAATAAGTACTAAAACTTGGGAAACCAAGCAACTCGGTTTGATTGCAGTAATGTCATGAAAGTAACAATATCTGACATTTATTAAGAGCCTACTGTATGCATGGTATTATGCTTTATGTACTTTATCTCATCCCATCCTCCCACTAACACATGAGGTAGGTGCTGCTGATACTCCCATTTTATGGATAGGGAAGAAGAGGTTCAGGTAATTTACCCAAGGCCTTAGCACTACTAGGTTGGGATCTGACTCTGGAGTTACTCTATTCCACCTCACGTTTGTGGAAGGAAGTGAGAAACAAGATTGAGAAGATTGTTTGGCAGGTGATTTTAAATCGTGCCTTGAATGTTAGAACTCAGTTCAGTAAGCAGTGGAGGGCTGCCGATGGTTATTGAACAGGAAAGCCACCCAATGAAAGTCAGCCTTTAGGAAGGTTAATATGGGGGTTGGAAGTAAGATGGATTGGAAGGAACAGGAAAGCAAGCGGGGGATGAGAACTCAAAGTCTGAGTAGAGCAGCGAGAATGGAACATAATCAATTGTTGTAGAGACGTTTTAGAAGTAGATTCTGTAGGACTTGGGGACTTGGTGAAGTGGAGGGCGAAGGGAAAGAGTGGACAGTGACTCTAAGGCATCAAGCTGAGCCCCGAGGAAATGGCAGCAACATGGGCAGGGCGCCAGGAGGCAGGCAGAGCTGGTTCAAGATAGCTCCCTTTGCTTGGTCAGTAGTGTTGGTGGAACTACAGTGGACTATACTTTGGTGGTCATGTGTAACTGATGGAGGAGATGCCGGTCTGGAACACTGGAGTGAGGTTAGGGCTGAGGGTATAGATTTGGGAATCCTTCACAGTGAAGCCAGGAGAGAGAGAGCCCACCCAGGGAGACAGAGGAAAGAGAGGAATAGAGAGAGCCAAGGGGGGCCTAGGCAGAACCTTGGGGAGGAACCGGAGAAAGACAAGTCACAGAAGGCAAAAGAGGGACTGGTCCATGAGGAGGGAAACTGAGAGGACATCACAAAAGCCAATGCAGGGACTTTTCAAGACAGATGGTCAGCAGCATCAAGTACAGTGGAAAGTCATAGAGGAAGAGGACTGAATTGCTTTGGCAACTAGGGGGTCACTAGATCTAATGTTAGAGGATGAGATACACATATTATGCCATGTGTGTATGGTGGAATATTCTGCAGACATTAAAAAATCAGGCTTTCTAAGAATATTTAAGGATTTGGCAATGAACAGAATGTTAATATATACTGGGGTGTTTTCCTGTGTTTTCTGCCAGGCGCTCCTGCTTTTGTTGAGCTGAGCAGAGTTACAGGCAGCACTGAGAACTGGAATGGGATTTGAAAGGCTTGGTTGCTTGATATTGGAAAGGCCGTGGAGTGATGTGCATGAAGGATCAGGGAAGATGAGGAAGAGGGCAGGAAGGGGCAAGAGTGACAGTTGGTGAAGAAGGCAGAAGAGCCCAGGTATGGCAGAGAGCTTGTGAGTGGGAGGGAGGATATAGCTTGAGTTGGTGAGAGCTGGAGAAGACATAGAGGTCTGCTGATGTTTGCCATGTTTAAAAGAATGTGATTCCTTATGTGGTTTATTGGAAAAATTGAGGCAAAAGTATAAATTTATTTATTTATTTACTTACTTATTTATTAAAAGATTATTTATTTATTTGACAGAGAGACAGCCAGCGAGAGAGGGAACACAAGCAGGGGGAGTGGGAGAGGAAGAAGCAGGCTCCCAGTGGAGGAGCCTGATGCGGGGCTCAATCCCAGAACTCTGGGATCACACCCTGAGCTGAAGGCAGATGCTTAATGACTGCACTACCCAGGTGCCCCAAAAGTATAAATTTATTTTTAATGCCTTTTTGGATGTTGCATGGATGAGTTCTTTTTTTTTTTTTTTTTTTTAAAGGCATTTTGGGGCACTTGCATGGCTTAGTTGGTTAAGTGTCTGACTCTTTGTTTTGGCTCAGGTCATGATCTCAGGGTCATGGGATCAAGCCCCATGTTGGGCTCCACACTCAGTGGGGAGTCAGCTGGAGATTCTCTCTCCTTTTCTGTCTCCTTCTACCCCTCCCCTGGCTTGCACTCTCTCTCTCTCTTTAAAATAAATAAATAAATCTTTAAAAAAGAAAAGTTAAAAAAGCATTTCATGATGGAAAATTTCCAAGCATCCATAAAAGTAGAGAAAATAGTTTGATGCACCTAATTCACCTATCACTCACCTTCACCAATTACTAGTACATGGCCACTGTGTTTCACACGTTCCCCACATGCTCCTCCCTCTCCATATCATCTATAAATATTCCAGTAGCTAAGTCTAAAATAAATGTTCTTTGAACATAAACATAGTGCCAATTTCACACTTAGAAACTACCGGTAATTTCTTAGGTTACCAAATATTCAGAGTTCACAGTTTCTTAAATGTCTTTTAATATTTTTAAAGTTTATTTAAATTGGGATCCAAAGCCCACACGTTGCAATTATTTACTCTAGCTCATGAATCTTGTTTACACTGCAAGTTCACCCCACTTCATCTCTTCTATTGTTCCTTGAAAAAAAAAATTTTTTTTCTCTGAAAAAATCCACTGTGGGATTTTGCTGATGTTGTCCCATGGTGGTGTCATTTAACGTGTTCTTCTGTCCCTTTTATCTCCTGTAGATGAATAGTTTTGTGTCTGGGTGGTTTTTATTTTCTTTTTTACATCTTTCCACATATTCCTAGTTTTCTACTCATCACTCCTTACTTTTATATTCAGAACTTAAGAAGTTAAAAAAAAATGTTCTTTAAGATGGCTTTAGTAAAAATTTTTCTTAAAAGAATGGATTCAGAAATTAGGCATTGATGGGGCTAGTCGGTTAAGCATCTGACTCTTAGTTTTGGTTCAGGTCATGGCATCAAGCCCTGAGTCAGGCTCCATGCTCAGCGTGGAGTCTGCTTGTCCCTCTCCCTCTGCTTCTCCCCCTGCTCATACTCTCTCTCTCAAATGAATAAATAAAATCTTAAACAGAAAAAGTAATTAGGCCTTGATGAAACAATGGTGAAATTCTAATAAAGTCTGTAGAAACATTAATTTCTTGGTTTTGATAAGTGTACTACAGTTCCATAGGATGTTAACATTTGGGGTGGCTGGGTAAAGGACATATGGGACTCTTTTCACAATATTTGAAACTTTTTTATAAGTCTGAATTTACTTCAAAATAACAGAGTTAAAACTTTGAAAGAGGAATTTCAGTAAAGTGACAGAGATTGAAGCTAGATTGTAGGGAATTAAGAAATAAAGGGAGACAGGAAAGAACATGTTGCAATATCTGGCCATTAAAAAAAGTGAAGTTAGGAAGTAGCTCAAGGAAGTAGCAAGATTACAATAGCTTTTAAATATTTTGTTTTTAAGACTGGAGGAGAGGGGTGCCTGGGTGGCTCAGTCAGTTGAGTGTCCAACTCTTGATTTTAGTTCAGGTCTTGATCTTGGGGTTGTGAGTTCAAGCCCCAAATTGGGCTCCACACTGGGTATGGAGCCTAGTTAAAGAAAAAAATAAAAGTTAGAGGAGAGCTGAGTTTGCAGGCAGGAAAGCCAGAGGAGTTTGAAGATATAAAAGTAAAATCTTTTGTATGTATTTAAAATTTTCTGTATTAAGTTTTTGTAATAAATTAATTGATGTTATAATGAGTGATGGAGCCAGACCAGAGATGGGTTTGCATGGACAAGGAAATAAAAACCTCACCTATTTCTCTGAAATAGGAGGAATCCAGGAGAGGATGGATGTAGTCAGAGAGAAATTCTCAGATGGAGAGAAACAGTTAAGGCAGACTTTTTACTTAACATGAAAACGAAAATGACATTCTCAGATGAAAGTGAGAGACATGGGGATGAAACTGAAGACTTGTCGATCCTAGAAAATTTTTGCAAGGGCTGGAGAGAAACAACAGTAAGCCAATGCCAGATGGATAACTGTGGGAGCAGGGAGGGCCCAGATGAAGTTGGGGAATGGAAATACTTAGCAGGCCCTGTGGTACAGTTGTGATACTTCTAGCAAAACTTGGCAGCCCTGGAGTGAGCAGATGGCAGGTGACCGAGAGTGAGGGTTGTTGGTGTTGGGAGCATTGGCAGGTAAAAGGGCCAAGGGGGCCAAGGATGTTAGCAAAGGCAGCACTGAATGGCTGTAGGCCAAGACCTCTGTGGTAGACTTGCTTGTCCCTGGTCCCATGGGGTTACATCAATCATCATGCCTTCGACCTTGATATGTAGAGTTCTTGGATATTCTTTGTTTAGCCAAGGGGGATAGTTGTTTCGGCAAAGGCCAAGTCATAAAATGACAGAGCCAGGGTTTACCTTGTTTGTAGGTTGCTCCACCTCCTGCAGCTCTGTTCTCTCTGGATGAGCCACTAGCGGGATGTTCGTGGTTCCACAGAGATGAGTCTCCCTTCTCCTCTGTGGTTTAACTCACAGTCTGAAATTCTTGGCATTGATTACTTCCTCAAGTGAGGAAAATGGGCATTTCTGTCCTGCAATTTCCAGTTAATAGATTTGGTTCTTTGATTTCTCAGGTGGGTTCTGAGAACAAACTGAGCAATGACCCAGAAAAGCCACCTGCACTCCCTCCTCAGGTAGATGAGCCTCCTATGGTGTTAGATACACATGCCTTACTCTGCAACCACTGCTTCTAGCCCTCTCAGGAGGATGGCCTTGGGGAATCATTCCTCATGAGAAATGAAGAAAAGGTAACTCAAAACCAGGAATGTGTTTCTAAAAAGATGGTGTATTAATTTGTTAGGACTGCCATAATAAAGTACCACAAATTGGGGTGGCTTTAATAACGAAAATGTATTGTCTCACAGTTCTGGAAGCTAGACGTCCAAGATCAAGGTATCAGCAGGGTTGGTTTCTTTCGAGGACTGTGAGGAAAGGGTCTGTTCCAGGCCTCTCTCCTTGGATTGTAGGTGGCTGTGTTTTTCTTCCTTATGTGTGTCCATGCCAGAGCTCAAATTTCCCCTTTTAATAAGGACACTACTCTGATTAGGACATACCTTAATAATCTCATCGTAACTTAATTATATCTGCAATTACCCTATTTCCAAATAAGGTCACATTTTGAGGCACTAGGGGTTAGGACCTCAACATATGACTTTGGGGGCGGGGCACAATTCAAACCATAACAGATAGGTTGGCATGGTGGTTCCTTCTTTGTCTCTTCTTCGCCACTTCTGTCCTATAGGCCCTCATGACCCTCTGCCTTGGGTGGTGAGATTGCTTCACATGCGTCCTTGTGTCCTGTCCCTCAACCTTGGTCCTCCTTGCATATTGCTGTCAAATTCATCTTCCTAAAATTCCCACTTTTATCATGATTCCTGATCACAAACCATCCATGGTTCATTGCCTAATGAAGTCCCAAAGCTTTCCAGTTTGTTGGAATCATGTGGCAAGTTTAAAGGAATACAGGTTCCTGGGTCTATTCTCTGACATTCTGATTTATAAGGTCTGACATTTTTTTAAGCTCCCCAGATGATTTTCATCATGAGATGCACCGATTTAGAGAATAGACTCAAACTCCCCACAATCTGACCCAAAGTCATCATCTTCTAGGACCCTGTGTTCTACTTACTGGATCCCAATATATATCTTCAAGTTGGACCACTTGAGGAGGCTCTGCCTGCCCCTCCTTCTCCAGCCTGCTCTAGTTCTCAAGTTCCACCTTCTCTTTGGAGTCTGCCTACCACTCCGTCCCTCTGTTACCTCCCTCTTTGACCTCTGGTATCTTCCTGTCTGTCTTAGTCACTAGGCAGAGAGCTCCACCTTGTGAAGGTTCATAGATCACAAAACGCCAAGGCTGGGAGCACCCTAGAGACCAGATGTGTCTCAAAGGCCCTTGGGGTTTAGAGGAGGAAACTGAGGCCCCTACATGATTTGCTCAGGGTCACACAGTTCAGGGTGTGACTCCAAAAAGAAGGACTGAATAAAATCCTTAGACTTCTTATCACTTCCTCTACCCCACACAGCCAGTCAGTCATCCTTTGGCAGGGGGAAAACAAATGTGTTCTCCGCAGAGGCTGAGCTGAAGAAGCTTTGGACTTGAGGACTCAGAGCAGGGCACCTACTGAAAAGAGTGGAGTTAGGTGAGAGACCACATACCAAGCAGACTCCCCTCCCCTAGTGCACTGTCATCAGAAATATCTGAAACAAAAAACTGGGCCACTTCTATCTGAAGAAACTGACCAGTCTAAGAGGAAATACTGACAGAGAGGATTGATCAACAAAGTGGCTGATTTCCAACAAACCCCACCCATGTACATTGAGCTGTCAGTCAGCCTTTGGTCTCTCACTTTCACATGTGAATAAACAGTCACGATCACCAGAAACCCAAACAAACAAATGAAAAGTACAGGAAATAAGGAAGGTCTTATAGTCCAGAGAGGAGTACAAAAAAAGGAAAACAGATTTTATGTAAGGGACTGGGAGACTGAACAGCATAAGACTTTTCAATAGCAAGTTGGAAATTAGAAGACAATGGAAGAATACCTTCAATATTCTATGGAAAGTAGCTTTTGACTTAGATTTCCTTCTCCAGACAAACCATCTATTGAGTAGGCCAATTCAGACAGGCAAAATGCTTATCTCCCATGTATACTTTCTCAGGAAGATGGTGCAGGATATGAGCCTCTAAAACAATTAAACCAAGAAAGAGGAAGCCTGGGATTGAGGAAGTAAGGGATTTACACAAGAGAGAAGACACCCAGGGTGACGTGGAACACTAGGCAACAGGCATCAAGAAGAAACAACCAGACTGGAGCAGAGGGTATAGGGCTTCAGGAGGAAAGAAAATAAAAGAACTGATGGATCATCTCATACACTTGAGCATGTGAAAATTGTATTGAAAGGCTGAAACAGAATATGGGAAGATTTAACCACAGGAATAAAGAGACTAATGATGAAAACACAGGAAGGAGGACAGAGGGCAGCAAGGAAGGATGTAGCCAAGAAAAGAACTGAGCCGATAGACTCTTGATGTGCTTAGCTGTACTGAGAGGAGGTTTATAGTTCTATGTGAGGATTTGGGGGATGAAATTGAGACATAGAAAGATAAGGCAATTATCTAATCCAGGAAAAACAGAAAGCTGTACCAGAAAGGAAGTGTTACCGTGGGACATTATATGACTCAGTTATGAACAATATTATAGATCAATGATAACATAAATAATAAATATAGATTTAAACAAAAATTGAACTATAACTGTATTGTAAAGATTAGGGCATGATAAATGTGTGTGTGTATGTGATCCAGTTATTACACTATTGTGTCTCAACTTCAAACCCACCCTTCCACACTCTGCCCTGACGATGCTGGGGTTGCTGCTCTGCAGACTGCCTTTCTCCTTTGCTGGCTCTGTGCGAGGCTCTGTCAACAGGGTAACTACAGTGATAGTGCAGAGCTGGAGAAGGAAATGGTTTACACCTTCCCATCTACTTCCTTCTCTCTCAGTATTCATTCATTCATTCATTCATTCAGTCAGTCAGTCAGTCAGTCAGTCAATTATTCAACAAAGATTTGCTTGACTACTGTGTGCCAAGTACTGTTCTGTTTTTTTTTAATGTTTTTTTATTATATTATGTTAATCACCATACAGTACATCCCCGGTTTCCAATGTAAAGTTCGATGGTTCATTAGTTGCATATAACACCCAGTGCACCATGCAACACGTGCCCTCCTTACTGTGCATCACTAGTCTGTCCCATTCCCCCACGTTCCCTCCCCTCTGAGGCCCTCAGTTTGTTTCTCATAGTCCATAGTCTCTCATGCTTCATTCCCCCTTCTGATTACCCCCCCTTTCTTTATCCCTTTCTTCCCCTACCGATCTTCCTAGTTCTTATATTCCATAGATGAGAGAAATCATATGATAATTGTCTTTCTCTGCTTGACTTATTTCGCTTAGCATTATCTCCTCCAGTCCCGTCCATGTTGCTGAGAATGTTGTGTAATCGTTCTTTCTGATAGCTGAGTAATATTCCATTGTATATATGGACCACAACTTCTTAATCCAGTCATCTGTTGAAGGGCATCTCGTTTCCTTCCACGATTTGGCTATTGTGGACAATGCTGCTATGAACATTGGGGTGCATATGGCCCTTCTCTTCACTACATCTGTATCTTTGGGGTAAATACCCAGTAGTGCAATGGCTGGGTCATATGGTAGCTCAATTTTTAACTTTTTAAGGGACCTCCACACTGTTTTCCAGAGTGGCTGTACCAACTTGCATTCCCACCAACAATGTAGGAGGGATCCCCTTTCTCCACATCCTCTCCAGCAATTGTTGTTTCTTGCCTTGTCAATTTTTGCCATTCTAACTGGCGTAAGGTGGTATCTTAGTGTGGTTTTGATTTGAATTTCCCTGATGGCTAATGATTTTGAACATTTTTTCATGTGTCTGTTAGCCATTTGTATGTCATCATTGGAAAAGTGTTTGTTCATATCTTCTGCCCATTTTATGATTTGTTTATTTGTTTCTCACGTATTGAGTTTGAGAAGTTCTTTGTAGATCTTGGATACCAGTCTTTTATCTGTAGTATCATTTGCAAATATATTCTCCCATTCTGTGGGCTGCCTCTTAGTTTTTTTGACTGTTTCCTTGGCTGTGCAGAAGCTTTTTATCTTGATGAAGTCCCACAGGTTCATTTTATCTTTTGTTTCTCTTGCCTTTGGAGATGTGTCATGAAAAAGGTTGCTGTGGCCGATGTCGTAGAGGTTGCTGCCTATGTTCTCCTCTAGGATTTTGATGGATTCCTGTCTCACATCGAGGTCTTTCATCCATTTGGAGTTTATTTTTGTGTATGGTGTGAGATAATGGTCAAGTTTCATTCTTTTGCATGTAGCTGTCCAATTTTCCGAGCACCATTTATTGAAGAGACTGTCTTTTTTCCACCGGATGTTTTTTCCTGCTTTATCAAAGATTAGTTGCCCAAAGAGCCGAGGGTCCATTTCTGGGTTCTCTATTCTGTTCCATTGGTCTATGTGTCTGTTTTTGTGCCAGTACCATGCTGTCTTTGTGATCACAGCTTCGTTGTATAGCTCGAAATCCGGCATTGTGATGCCCCCAGCTTTGTTTTTCCTTTTCAACAGTTCCTTGGCGATTCAGGACCTTTTCTGGTTCCATACAAATTTAAGGACTATTTGTTCCAGTTCTTTGAAAAATGTCATCGGTATTTTGATCGGGGTAGCATTGAAAGTGTAGATTGCTCTGGGTAGCATGGACATTTTAACTATGTTAATTCTTCCGATCCATGAGCATGGAATATTTTTCTATCTTTTTGTGTCTTCTTCAATGTCTTTCAAGAGTGATTTGTAGTTTCTAGAATATAGATCCTTTTCGTCTCTGGTTAAGTTAATTCCAAGGTAATGTATGATTTTTGGTGCTATTGTAAATGGGATGGATTCCCTAATTTCTCTTTCTTCAGTCTCATTATTCGTGTATAGAAATGCAACTGATTTCTGAGCATTGATTTTGTATCCTGCCACATTACTGAATTGCTCTATAACTTTTAATAGTTTGGTAGTGGATTCTTTTGGGTTTTCCATATAGAGTGTCATGTCATCTGCGAAGAGAGACAGTTTGACTCCTTCTTTGCCGATTTGGATACCTTTTATCCCTTTTTGTTGTCTGATTGCTGTTGCAAGGACTTCTAGTACTATGTTGAATAATAGTGGCGAGAGTGGGCATCCTTGTCGTGTTCCTGATCTTAAGGGAAAGGCTTCCAGCTTTTCCCCATTGAGAATCATATTTGCTGTAGGCTTTTCATAGATGGCTTTTATGAGATTGAGAAATGTACCCTCTATTCCCACACTCTGAAGGGTTTTAATCAGGAAAGGATGCTGTATTTTGTCAAGTGCTTTTTCTGCATCAATTGAGAGGATCATATGGTTCCTGAGTCTTTTCTTGTTGATATGATGTATCACACTGATCGATTTGCGAATGTTGAACCACGCTTGCATCCCAGGGATGAATCCCACTTGGTCATGATGGATAATCCTTTTAATGTACTGTTGGATTCTATTAGCCAGGATCTTGTTGAGAATTTTGGCGTCCATATTCATTAGGGAAATCAGTCTGTAATTCTCCTTTTTGACGGGGTCTTTGCCTGGTTTGGGGATCAAGGTAATATTGGCCTCATAGAATGAGTTTGGTAGCTTTCCTTCAGTTTCTATTTTTTGAAATAGCTTTAGGAGAATAGGTATTATTTCTTCTTTGAATGTTTGGTAGAATTCCCCAGGAAAACCATCCGGGCCTGGAGTTTTGTTATTTGGAAAGTTGTTTATCACTGACTCAATCTCTTCATAATTGATTGGCCTGTTTAAAAAATCAATTTCTTCCTGTTTCAGTCTTGGTAGTTTATAGGTTTCCAGGAAGGCCTCCATCTCTTCCAGATTGCTTAATTTATTGGCATATAGCTGTTGATAAAAGTTTCTGATAATCCTTCCAATTTCATTGGTGTTGGTTGTGACCTCTCCTTTTTCATTCATAATTTTATTAATTTGGGTCCTTTCTCTATTCTTTCGGATAAGTCTTGCCAGCGGTTTGTCAATTTTATTGATTCTCTCAAAGAACCAGCTTCTAGTTCTGTTGATCTGCTCTACTGTACTTCTGGTTTCTAATTCATTGATTTCTGCTCTAATCTTGGTCAGCTGCTTCCTCGTGCGTGGATTAGACCTGTCCCTCTGTTGCTGTTCCAGCTTCTTGAGGTGAGAGTATAAAAACTGCATTTTAGATTTTTCTATTCTTTTGAGTGAGGGTTGGATGGCTATGTATTTCCCCCTTAGGACTGCCTTTGCGGTATCCCATAGATTTTGGACCATTGTGTTTTCATTCTCGTTGGTCTCCATAAATTGTTTAAATTGATTTTTGATTTCCTGGTTTATCGAGTCATTCCTGAGCAGGATGGTTCTTAGTCTCCAAGTGCTTGAGTTTCTTCCATATTTTTCCTTGTGGTTGAGTTCCAATTTCAGAGCGTTGTGGTCTGAGAATATGCAGGGAATAATTTCAGTCTTTTGGTATCGGTTGAGACCTGTTTTGTGTCCCAGAACATGGTCTATTCTTGAGAATGTTCCATGGGCATTAGAATAGAATAAGTATTCTTTGGTTCTGGGGTGTAGTGTTCTATATATATCTATGAGGTCCAACTCGTCGAGTATGGCATTCAAAGCTCTTGTTTCTATGTTGGTTTTCTGCTCCGGTGCTCTATTGCTGATAGTGGAGTGTTGAGGTCCCCTACTATTAACGTATTTTTATCTATATGTCTCTTTATTCTGGTTAAGAGTTGGCTTGTGTATCTTGCTCTCTCGTGGTCTTTAGCAAATTACCCAACTTTTTAAAGCCCATGTTTCCTCTTCTGGAAAATGGTGTCCATCTTCTCAAGAAGTTGTTATAGAGTTTGAATGAAATAAGGCGTGTGTCTGATGCATGGTCACCACTCCAGAAACAGCACCTGGTATCAGCAGTAATTGAGTAGTATCTGGTGTCCCAAAGTTGTGTTGCTAGCATGTTGTTACTAACGGAAGTTGGAAGGCAGAAAATAGGGAGTGTGGCAGGAGCTTCCCTTCCCACATGTCCACTCCCACGCCAATTCCATGGTGCCCACTACACGCACTGCTGGTGTGGACAGCCTGGAGCCTGATACCCTCCTCCACCGTGGGCTCGCCAGGGAGCATCCACAGCGCCCTGAGTGTGAGTGACTATTTCTTGACGAATGGGCGGGACCCTGTAGCTGGAGTCCTGGAGAACTCCACACCTCCTCAGTCACGAAGGGAGGTTTTGCCCCAGATTGTCTGGGGAGCTGAGGGCTCTGCGGTTTGGGACGGTGGATTCTGGCATGCTGGGATGTGGAGAATCCTGTAAGACATCACTGAGTTCAGGGCTGCTCTTTCTATGGAGGGTAAACTTACACATTGTGTTCCTGTCATATGTCCATCTTTTTGTCCTTTTTAGTCAAATTAAATCCATTTGGGGGGTGGTATTTAGGGTCTAGTTAATAAAATATGTCATGAAAACCCAACCAGTCTGGCAAAAACCTCTTTGGAAATAATTACCTTAATCTCTACTTTACAGGTCTTCAACTGTTCTTACTGAACAGCTGACGTTTCTTAATGGGATTGTTACTGACCCACAGCCTGGGACTCGTACACTCTGGTCTGCAGGGCCAAGTCATGTCAGTGTCTCAACCAGAATTTGTGATGAACAACATACAAATAATCCTATCTGGCTTGCAATGGCCTCGGTTGAAAATATAGCCTCAAAAAAGACGTGCTGTTTCTCATCACATCCCGGGTTCAGGTTGAGGAGGCTGTAAGGCGATTTCTCTTCCTAGGCGCTGTAGCCCAGGTAAAGCTGACACCTGTGTGAATCGTGGGCTTGTGATCCAAGCAGACAGGTTTTTCCTAAGTATGGCTAACTGAGTCACAAATGATAGCACCCCACCCAACCCATTTGTGTTTTTTTTCCCTACCAAAATAAAAATCTCCATTAAAACCAAACAGCAATTAAACAATTTCTAATCTTCACCATACACGCAAGGCAACCTGCAATTTAGAGCAAGATTTAAAGAGACAGGCGCATCTCTCCGTTCTTTTCCCACCAATCTGCTTCACTAGCTGGGAATCTTGGTTAATCTGACTCCAGGTCTGTCTTTGCATCTGAGAAAAACACCCTGCATCTTCTGCGGCTTCTCCATGTCCCAGTTGCAACTTCAGGAACCCTGATCAGTCCCGTTAAAGTTGTAATTTAAAGCTTTTGGGAGGCCCAGGCTCTCTCTCTGAGAGACAGTTACCAGTTCTCATTATCAAAACCACTCATTCCCCCTTTGTTGCTCTGTGTAATAGAGAAAGCAGCTTCCTGCTCCTGGTGACTTGACAAAACTGAACTGAGAGAGAGCGATTATGGCCACGGCAGGTGTGCACAGCAGGGTCCTTCCTAAACCTCCTGCTCTGCGGTCCTTTTATTTCTTTTATAATCGGGAGTCAGTGGTTTCACCTTTCAAAGGGCCTGGTCTGCTCTGCCTCATCACAGGACAGAGGCGAGTCATGATTACATGAGTCGGAGTGCAGTGGATCTTCCTGCCCTCGAAAGTTTCCAGACCACTCTTCCACCACAGCCATATTAATTTCCAGAAATCACTTTTCACGTTTCTCTGAGAAGCACACACAGAGCTTCAAACATTAAGCAATGCCAAAAGGCTCAGGAGGAAAAACAGCTGTCTCCTGCTCCATTTACCCAAACTATTTTTTAGTTTTCTTTTCTTTACTATTTATCTCTGTTTTTTTTTCTTTTTTTTTTTTTAAGATTTTATTTATTTATTCGACAGAGATAGAGACAGCCAGCGAGAGAGGGAACAAAAGCAGGGGGAGTGGGAGAGGAAGAAGCAGGCTCATAGCGGAGGAGCCTGATGTGGGGCTCTATCCCATAACGCCGGGATCACGCCCTGAGCCGAAGGCAGACGCCTAACCGCTGTTCCACCCAGGCGCCCCTGTTTTTTTTTTTTTCTTTGTGGTATGCATATATTGTTGGTTTGAGTCGTGAGTTTTCAACTTACCCGTTGGCTTTCTCACAGTTTAAATGAGCTTTCTTGCTATCTTTCAACCTCCACTCTCCACTCCTCTTTCTGCCAATGTTGTAATTTTTGGTTAAATCTGTTTTCAGTATTTAGGTTATCATGACTATGTAAGTACTGTTTATTGCAAAGCCAAGGACTGTATTATAATTATGCTTCCTTTCTTGTAAACTTTTTGATATTAGGGTTGATAATTGCCCCTCCTCCCCCTGCCACCCCACTTGAATGTCTTGGTTCCAAATGGATGGCTTCTTAACATGATTGTTCACATAGCTAAATGTATCAGATAACGTCCCAGGTAGCTTCAGATACCTTTCCTGCCTCCTTCGTCCTGCTCTAAGCTGACTCTGTAGCTCTCTGGGCCAGCAGCACAGCTGTGGCTCTGGAACTTCCCATCGCGATCCTGGAAATCCCCTTTGACTCTCACCTGTGTTTGATCCCATTTCCTGAATCCCATGTCTTTCTTTTTTTGTATTAACCTCCTCATTTTCATGGATCACATTCTCAAATAGCTTCCTGAGAAGAAAAGGCATGGGAGAAAAGTCTTTTGAGACTTTTCAAGCCTGAATTTTTCTTTATCCTCACCCTTGGTAGTTAATTCATCTGGGTATAGAATTATAGACTCAAAATGATTTTTTCCTTAGAATTTTGAAAGCATTGCTCCATGTTTCCTAGCTTCTGTATTACAGCTGAGAAGTGACCATTCTTATTGCTGGTTATTTTGATGTGATTTTTTTTTTCCCTCCTTAACCTCTATTTTTTCCCTGGTGTTTTGAAATGTTATCATGATATGGATTGTATTTTTTTGTGCTGGCATTTCATGGGCTCTTTTAATCTAGAAACTCAAGTCTTTTTGTACTAAAATTTTTTCTTGAATTATTTGTTCGATAAATTTGTTCCTTTGTCATTTTTCTGTTTTCTCTTTCTAGAATTCTTATTCTTATTGGACTCCTTGAATTAATACTCAATTGTCCAGCATTCCTGCTCATTCTTTCCTAATTTCTAGCTCATTCTCTCTCTCTCTCTCTTTGTTATTTTGTTCTGTTTTCTGGGAGACTACCTTGAATTTATCTTCCACCCCTCCCATTAATTTCCCCCCAACTTTAGCTATTGCATATTTAATTTTCAAGTGCTCTTATAGGTTTCCTACTTCCTCTGTCCATTCCATAAGCATCCTCTCTTGTTATTATCTCTCCAAAGACTGAATACAATTTTTGTTCCTGAAGTTCTTTTCTTCTTGAACTTTTCTCTAAGTCTCTATTTCCTGTGTATTTGTTCTGTTCTTTGTTTTTTACTTTTGGGGTCTTTTTCAATGTCTATGGATTCTTAGCTGCTCATTAACATTTGAGTCAATTACTAAAATGCTGATGAGGGTCTCTGAGTGCATTGGTAGGGTTTTCTACTGGTGATCTTCACTGTAGGACGGTGGTTCTCAATAGGGATAACTCCTAGGGCCATTTTGAAAAGTTGTGAGGATTTTTAGTTGTCACAGTTATTGGGGGACTGTGGCATAATAAGAAATACATGTATATTTGGTCTTTGGCCTCTAGAGTTCTGAGAGCCCTTGTAATTTCCTGAGTAATAAGAGTGCTAGGAGTGTCTTACACAGAGTTCCTAAGTCCCTTGATTTATTTCCTGGTGATAGGAGCATCTTTTGTTCTAATGAGGTACCTCTTGTTGGGTTCCTGGACAGAATGGGAGCTGGTCATCAGAAAGGCCAAGTCATGATTAGAAGGTTGGAACTTTCAGCCCTACTTCTTATCCTCTGGGAAGGGATAAGAGGCTAGAGATTGAGTTAACAATCAGTCATGCCTACATGATGAAGCCTCCATAAAAATCCCTAACCTATAGTATGTTGAATGCTTCTGGGTTGGTGTACATATTGGGGTGTTGGGAGGGTCATGCACCCCAAACTCCACTGGGACAGAAGTTCACTGCGCTCAGGACCTTCTAGACCTCACTTTAGGTACCTCTTCATCTTGTTGTTCATCTGTATTCTTTATTATATCTTTTATAATATGCTGGTAAATGCAAGCAAAAGTTTCTTTGAGTTTTGAGAGCTATTATAACAAATTCTCAAACCTGAGGAGGGGGTTGTGGGAAGCCCAAATTATAGCTGGTTGGTCAGAAGTACAAGTGACAACCGGGGACTTGTGATTGGTGTCTGAAGTGGGGGCAGTCTTGTGGGATTGAGCCCTTAACCTGTGGGGTCTGTGTTAACTCTGGGTAGTTAGTATCAAAATTGAATTGTAGGATACCCAGTTGATAGATACCTGAAAAGTTAGAAAATTTGATACATTTGATGTCAGAAATATTGTAAGTGTAGAGGAATCAAATTTTCTTTTAAAGGTCTACCAGTGTCTAGTATGTGGGGGCCAGGCATGCTAGTTGGCTTGCAGGACAGTGCCATACAATAAAGATTGCCATGTGTGAAGGGTTGACAGATGAAATATAGGACACCCAGTTAAAATGAAATTTCAGATAAACAAAAATGTATTTTTTTGTATTAGTATGTCTCAATAGTGCTTTTTTTTTTTAATCCGGCAACCCTATCTTTGTTCTGCTTTACTTTCAATGTTCTCCTGGACAGTTATGTAGGTAAAAAACTGTTTTTAATGATTTGATCTAGGATATATAAAACAAATAAATTGTTTGCATGGATTTAACATACCTTGAGATTTCTGTAAATTTGCATTTCTAAGAATGCAATGACCATCTAAATTAAGGGGACACTGGACTTTGTTTTTTTTTTTTTTATGAAACAAAGTTTTTAATCAGATATAAAAATAATACAGGTTTATTGTTGTAATGTTATAAAATGTAGAGAAACAGTAGAAGAGTCACTTCCCAGGACATCACCGTTAATATTTTAGGAAGATAAATCCTTTCAATACTTTGTATACAAAATAAATGTAATCATTAATAGGTATTATACTTGAAATAGTACTTTGTCCCGTCCTTTTTCCTTTGGCAGTATAGCTCGAACACCTTATTATGTCATTACATATCCTTTTAAAACATGATTTTCTAAGGAGCTAGCTTAAGAGAAATTTTTTTAAGAGAATTTTTTTATATTCCCTTTTGCTTTATTTTATTTTATTTTTTTATTTTAATGTTTTTTTATTTTATTATGTTAGTCACCATACAGTACATCGCTGGTTTCTGATGTAAAGTTCGATGATTCATTGGTTGCATGTAACACCCAGTGCACCATGCAATACGTGCCCTCCTTACTACCCATCACCAGTCTATCCCATTCCCCCACCCCCCTCCCCTCTGAAGCCCTCAGTTTGTTTCTCATAGTCCATAGTCTCTCATGCTTCATTCCCCCTTCTGATTACCCCCTCTTTCTTTATCCCTTTCTTCCCCTACTGATCATCCTAGTTCTTATGTTCCATAGATGAGAGAAATCACTTTGTTTTGTTTAAAACTTAACCAAGGGCTTGGGGGAGCCTGGGTGGCTCAGTCGTTGAGCATCTGCCTTCGTGATCCCAGGGTCCTGGGATTGAGCCCTGCACTGGGCTCTCTGCTCTGCTGGGAGCCTGCTTCTTCCTCTCCCACTCCCCCTGCTTGTGTTTCCTCTCTCACTGGCTGTCTCTCTCTCTCTGTCAAATAAATAAATAAATAAATAAATAAAATCTTAAAAAAAAAACAACAAAATCTTAACCAAAGGCTGTTCACCATTTAGAAGGACATATCATTGACAACAGCCCTGCTTGTGATCAAATATGCTGAATTAGTCTGCAAGTAGTTGTCTTACTCATGGGGATTCAAATATACTAATTTAGATCTTATTTTAAGATGGCAAATATAAAAAAGATAACAAAATATAATGAAAGGAGTGTTAGCAAAATTCAGCTGAATATTGTGTAACTTATCTTAAATCCATGCTTACTCATTGTAAAAAGGTGAAAACATCCACTATTATGTTGCCCAAGTGCTTTCACAGTGAAACACAGTTAATTGTATCATAAATCACTTTCCTTCTATTTCTCCTTTGTAAGGGCACTATAATGGTTTTTTTTTAAAAAAAAATTATGTGTAGGCCGATTATTTTAACTGTGAATTTCATTCCTGATTGTAAACGGGATATTTCAAAATACTTATTTTAAAAAGAAGGTGTTGGCACCCATAGCATGGTCAAATCTCAAAATAATTATGCTCCATGAAAGAACCTGGGCAAAAAGAGTATATACGTATATATGATTCCATTTTAAGAAAATTCTCAAAAATGCAAACTAACCTATAGCAACAGAAAGAAGATCAATGACTATCTAAGGATGGGAGGTAAAAAAGGGAGTGGCAGGAGGGGGGATTACCATGGGGCATGAGGAAACTTTTGGGGGGATGGATATGTTCATTATCTTGACTATGGTGATGGTTTCATGAATGGATGTATATGTCAAACTCTCTAAACGTATACCCTAAATGTGAGCAGTTTATTGTCAATCATACCTCAGTAAAGCCATTAAAAAAAAAAAAGGTGTTGAGTCTGATAGAGTTGAGGCCAACTGCCATAGGGCGACCAGGCAAAAATGGCACTTTTGCAATGAGGCACTTCCAAACGTCATTATCTGTAGGATCTGTAGGTCTTTCTCCACGTATGATTCAATTCTCCTGTTCAAGGTGCTTTATTCTCCTTCCTGGGGGATATGAGTCTGGCTGCCAGCATTCTAGAAACCAGGCAGGGGAAGGGGCAAGGAGGCCTCTCCATTCAGCAGGCAGACTTTTATTTCATCCTTGTCTTCAAGCCACCTCATATCTCACCTTCTGCTCTGCCTGCTGTCCCCAGTCAGACACTGCTCTCACTTCTGTTAATATTTCTCTAGAATACATACTTTACACTTGATCTTAGCCCGAAGGCTGAGAAGTGATAGAAAAATACATACTTTAAATATGCGCAAATAAAACAATTATAAAAAAGAAAAGACTTTCTGGCAATCACTTGTTAGATAACTCTTGGATGACAGAATTGGTTGCTTATTAAGTGAGACCAGGACAGATGCTTAGGGCAGGGGGATGGCATTTTAACCTTTTGTGGAGGAAGCCAATAAGACAACCTGCTCTCCTTCGGGCAACCCCTTGCTGCCACTGCCAGAGACAATATCAGGTAGGATGGGACAATTCAGATGTTCTCATACCTGGACACCAGCAGCTACAGGGCCAGGACCTAGAAAGGATTCAGGTCACAGAGTGCCTACAATGCTGGTGGAGCTTTGAGGTGTTCCCAGAAAGACTCTGGACAGAGATTATCAAGAGGATTGCGAGTATCTGAGGGTCAACCTGCAGGCAGCATTCCCTGGGTGCTCCCAGAAGAAACTCCCCATTTTTTATGGTGGCAGGGGAGCTTCTGCCACTTAAACAGTGGCTACCTTTTGGTGAGCACTTACTCTGTGCCAAGCACTGTGTTAAGCACTTTTCATAAACGATTTCAGTGATTTCACAATAATCCTTTTGTTTTTTATCCCATTTCACAGATGAGGCAACTGAGATTCAAATAAGTTAGATAACATGCCTAAAGTCACTGAGCTGCGAAGTGTCTGAGATAGAACCAAATCCAGACAGACAGGCTCCAGACCTGGAGATTCCACCAGCATCCAGATACTATTTCCTCAAGAACTCCAGCTATGAGAATTTTAAGTAGAACTTGGGAACTTAAGGGAAAACTCTTTGGGATCGTTCTTGCTAGGACTGTGTAAGGAGAGCAGGTGCATGCAGGCTGCAGTTCAGTGGGGAACCACTTGTTCCCCTGCTGAAATATAGGGGGGCAATAGTCCTTTTAACTAAAAAAATTTTAATTGCAGTGTAGTTAACAGATAGTGTTATATTTGTTTTAGGTGTGCAATAGAGTGATTCAGCAATTCTATACATTACCCAGTGCTGGTCAGGATGAGTGTACTCTTAATCCCCTTCACCTGTGTCACCCATCCTCCCCACCCACTGTTTATTCTCTCTAATCAACAGTCTGTTTGGGGCTTTGTCACTTTCGTACCCTCTTTGTTCATTTTGTTTCTTAAATTCCATATGTGAATGAAATCATATGGTATTTATCTTTCTCTGACTGGCTTATTTTGCCTAACATTATACTCTCTAGATCCATCAACATTGCTGCAAATGGCAAGATTTCATTTTTTTGTGGCTGAATAATATTCCATTGTATATATGTACCACATCTTCTTTACACACTCATCTATCAATGGACATAAGGGGACACTATTCTTTTTTTTAAATAAAGATTTATTTATTTGAGAGAGAGAGAAAGAGAGTGTGCAAATGTGAGTGGGGGGAGGGGCAAAGGGAGAGAGGGAGAGAGAATCCCAAGCAGACTCCACACTGAGTAGGGAGCCTGATGCAGGGCTTGATTCCATGATCATGAGACCATGACCTGAGCTGAAACCAAGAGCCGGACACCCAACCGACTAAGGCACCCAGGTGCCCCAATGGGGACAATATTCTTAATAGATCATCATGTCTACCGCATCTTGGGCTTGCTGTCAGGAAACCCAAGCTGCAGTCCCCATTCTGCTACTAGCTCATAGTGTGACCTTGAGTGGTTGCTAATCTCTCACTGGACACTGGACACTGGGCCTCCATGTTCTCATCTGTGAAGGCAGAAGATTTGACTGGACAAGTCTAAAGTTCCTCTCAGCTTTAAAATGCTGGGCTTGCATGTGCTGTCTCTCCCAGAGGTGTTTGTATGGTGGAACCAAAGGACTTTGCTGTTGTCTCAGAGAGGAATTTTCCAATTCAGGGGATCTCTCCCAGTGCCCTGACCTCATCTTGAGTTGCTGCCTACCCAGGCGCAGCCATCTCCCATGCCAGGCTGTGGCAGCAGATGGGTTAAGTAGCACGCCTTGCCTTGCTCCAGGCAGAGGGGTTGTAAGGACTTAATCATGTTTCAGCTCTGCTGGCAGCTGTGACTCAGCGTGGATTATGTAAGCACCCGGGAACAGGAGGCATTACATACATGCTGGCAGCCCAAGACCTCTCCCATCCGATTCACTATTTTTTTTTTTTTCATCTTTCTTTTGGATACAAGCTTCTTTGAGTTCATCTTTGGAATAGAAACAGAAGCATTATTGGAGAACAGGCAGAGCGGGAATTGCCCATCAATTGGGGAGAACCCAGCCCTTGAAGGGAAGCTGGGCTTTGAATGTGGAATCCCTGAGCCTTGATCTTGCATGGCCAAGCCCTGAGTTACCACCCTCCGTGCCTCCCCACTCCCTCCCATCTGCATGGTCCACCTCCCTTCCCCAGCCATCCCCCAAGGTAGCCCCTCGGCTGTCAGAAGCCTTAGGCAGGAAAATGAGGCCCAGAGAAGGCACTGTCTCAGGGTACATGGAGTGAGTAATTGTGTGCTTGCATGTGTGGGGGGGAGTGGGTGGACGGGAATACGCGTCAGGATTCTGCAGCTGGGGCAATGACCACTACAGTACTTCCTCGGGGAAATGCTAGAAACCCATTTCTCAGATTCTTTCAAGCAAATGGCACACTGCCACTTCAGCTGGCACTCCAAGGGAAAGCTGTAGCTTAGATTTAAGCTGTCTCCCCATCTCCATTGCCTGACCATCTCCACTGTCAAACATTCTTTCTACTGCCAGGCTTAGTTCCTCCTGTGTCCCTCCACCTGCTGGGAAGCTCACCTCCCCCACTGTGCTCCTCATCACTCCCTACAAACTACAAAATGCAGGGGACTTATCACTCTTTCTGTCTTTCCTTTTGCAAATTTCTTGAACGCACGAGTCTGTCCCTACTGCCTCCACCCCTTCCTCTCCCATCTGTGTTCCAGTCTACAGAGCAATGAACTGTCCTCGAGGTCCCTCGTGACCTCACTGCTCAATCCCAGGGCCTTTTTTTAGTCCTCATCCAATTGAATGATCTTGGCAATGTGTGACATGCCGGCCAGCTGCTCCCTCTTCTGTCTCTCCCCTTGGCTTCTGTGATCCATGTCCTTTACTACTCGGGCTACCTCTTAGGAAGAATCACCTCTTTCCTGGTTTCTTTCTCACTGTTTTCTCTTCCTGGGCCTGTCCGCACACGTGCATTTGTAGGTGGGCAATATTGATTCCCTGCTCAGTACAGCGCGTGGCATATTGAAAACATTTATTAGCTGTTGACTCCCAAATAGTTTACCCCCTTATACATGGAGAGGACAACAGCCAAGAAACCTAGGTGATTTTCTTAAGTTAATTAGGATGTGAATGATGGAGTTTATAATAAGGCCCCGATTTCTTCTGCCTGTTCTATTACTGCCTGTATAGACTCTGAAAGGTTGCTCATCTTTAGTTCCCGGCCGTTCCTCTCTGGAAAATCCTTGCTACCCCGAATGAAGATCCCCTCAAGTGTAGGCACTAGTAGCTTGTGTTTATTGACACACGTTATAAGTACAGGTGCTGTTCAGCTCTAATCCTATTGCCTCAATCTTGCTGAGATCATTGTCTCTGTAATTTGCTGCTAAAACAGTCTGGTCTCAACGTGCACTGGGATTGCCAAATGGATTCAGAAGTCAGGGAGACGGTGTCTCAGTGCCAGCGACTGGCTGAGGACAGGGGCCACCAGCCTCAGCCAAGGCATTTGCTGGTCCCTGGTGCCAGGAGGACCTGGATGACCTGAAGTCAAGCTCATAGCTGGTTGGGTTCCCGAGAGCCACCTCCTCAGCAGCCCTCTGCCCACAGCCACTCAGTGGTGCGTGTGTGTGTGTGTGTGTGTGTGTGTGTGTGTGCCTATGTGTGTCTCTGTGTGGGTAACTCTCCCTTTGGTGGGTTCAGAGACCTTGTGCCATTTCTCAAGATGCTACTTAGCCAAAAAAGCATTCCTGGGCCAGTGTCAGGGACTTGGTGTTGCAGTCATTCAGCAACACGTCTTCAGCCGGGGGTGGGGAAGTCTCATAGCGATTATACCCATATGAAGTGGTAGCGAGTCCCGATGCATCCCCGGAGAGAGGAAATATGCCAAATGCTCCACACGAAGTCACCTGGCTCCTATGTGGCTTTTGCACAAGGTCTGCCTGACCCTGGGCTGGGTCTTTTCTTCCATGCCTTGTGCCTCTTTCAGAAAAAGGGACACACTGAGGCCCCTGGATAACATACAAGGCACCCTATGAATATAAGTTATGTGTCATAACCTTCCCGAGGCTCCAGGATAGACGTGCTCCTAATGAGTGTGCTTGGGGGACATGTATGGGGATGCACCCCAGGCAGGAAAATCACAGGCCCTGGAAAGCGGGAATTGCAAATCACAGTTGGGAGCGTGGGTTTCGTGAACACGTGGGGAGTGCCGCGTTGGTGTTGGGAGTCTGGGTGCCAGCTCTGGAATCTTAAGCGTGTTTCTCTCAGTTTCCCCATTTAATATGAGAGGTTGGGGGAGATGACCTTGAGGTTCCTTCCTTTCATAAGGGCTTTTCGTGCTGTGTCAAACTCTCCACTGAGTTGAATATTACTAAAAATTACAGCGAGCACATAGTATCTTTTATGTGTGTGGCGCTTCCTGAACACTTTCTACTGCACCTTCCCATTCAGAAGTGCGTCTCGCTTTATCTTGTTTACATAACACAGTATTTTTCATGCTACGTGGTAATTGAGTAATTAATTACTTATGGCACCTTCCCTCTGCTGTGCTCCAGGCAGAACACCCACTGCTTTCATGGCCAGGATTTTACCACCTACAGACCTCAAGGAGAGCAACAAGCAGGGTGGTGTCCATCAGGGGTGCGGACAAGGACTGGCCTGGGGAGAGGTGTGTGGTCAGCTGGCACTGAAGGCTCCAGAGTGTGGCAGTCAGAGAGGGCAGCCTGGAGAAGTAGCTCAAGCTGGTGGCCTGCAGCTGGCTCTGGTCTGGCCCAAACGGTGTTTTAAAGAAATTCAAAATAGTTGCTAAAATTGAAAACCAAGATATAGCACATTAGAAGTCAGTATTTGGGGCTTCTGTGGAAAACTGGGAAGATGCTGCTGAAAAGCGGGACGGGGCTGCATAGATCCGATATTCCCCCTTGAGCCCCTTTGGCCAGAGGGTCCTTCTTGGGGGGACACACACTGCCCAGCCCAGCCCGGACCTGCTCCACCTGCTTCACTCATCCTGTCACCTGCACTGTGGCCACCTTCCCCGAGTGTTCAGCCCACTGTATCCGGCTACATGGGGGCTAAGTCATGCTCCACAAACTTACAGGTGGTTAAATTTCCCACATGTACCACTGCGATTGGACCCAATCTTAATTGTGCCTCAAATAAGCTGCTGAAAGATGTGAGATTTTGGACATAATGGTGGATCTTATTTTCCGGAGTTGGCCAGGAAAGCAGACCCTCTCTGCTGGGATCATTTGTCCCATGCCAGGCTCTGTTCTAAGCATTTTAATTGCCACAACCACCTGGTACATGAAGCAGCTACTAACATCCCATCTCACGCATGGAGAAACAGAGGCACAGAAAGGTGAATCAAGTTGCTCTGTGTCACACAGCCAGGAAAAGGCAGGTCTGGGATGGGAACCCAGGTAGTCAGACTCTAGAGAGCATACTCCCAACCACCCTGCTACTCACCCCCCTCCCCCAGCCAGGTCAGACTTCTTGGAGTCTGTCTTTTTATTTGTGAGAAGTCTGCCGGTCATCCCTGCCTCATAGGGAGCAAATGAGATGCTGTGTGTGAAAGCACTTGATAAATTGCAATGTGCTCTATAAATGTTAGTTGTTACTGGTAATTACTATAACCTGCAGGTCAGGATTCAAGCCAGAAGCTTGTGGCTGAGGCTACCCAGCTTGTCAGTCTCTGTCCAGCTGTGGCTTGGTGGCTGCTGGATGGGGAGAGGGTGTCACTAGTGGAGAGTCTTGAAGTTCCAACATGTGTGAACAAGAAATGGATTAAAGGCTACACAACAGGGTGGTAGCTGAGGCGTGGGGCTGGTTTTCAAAGGCATAAAGACTCATTTATTTCAACACCCCTTCCTCCCACCTTGGAGTTAAGCCCACCTACAGTCGCTGTTTCTTGTTGGGAGGTCCAGGCTTGCCCACCGCCACGGAGAACAGGAGGGTTCACACAGCCCCTCCCTCTTCAGTTCCCAGAGCATCTAGCTTCAGACATGCAGTTTGTGGACTGCATACAGATGCCGAACAAGGGAATAGTGGGTACCGCAATTCAGCTCGTGCTCTGTTCACGAGTCGCATGTCTTGGTATGGGCTGCTCCTACAGAAGGATGCAGAGTCTTTCTCCTTGTACAAAGGTGCAGTCTGAGTGTCTCTGGTGTATCTACTCTATTGGCCTGCCTGACGGGGGCGCCTTTTTCCGTTCATTTAAGGGCTCCACGTGGGCTGGTGGCGCCCTGGCTGTGCACCCTAAGGAGACAGACTCCTTTGCGGCTCAGGGACTTAACCCTTACTTCCAGCTCCCAATTCTCCTCAGCCGAGCCCATGGATTCCCTCTGCGGCAGGCTCACAGTGCTCCATCCAATCCATATTCCCCCATGACTTTGTGCCATTCATTTCCCTTCCCGCCCTCCATCTGACCCAAGGCAAGGTGCTCCAGAGCCAACTCCCAAGATCCAAGGCCGAACCCCATTTGTTTTCCCTTTGGCCTCTGTTCCTGGGTTCCTTTCCAGGTCACTCCCTAAGACTCCTACCTCTCTGCCTATGCTGTCTTATTGACCAGCCCCCAGACTAGAGAATTCTCCTAAATCCCAGAGCTCAGTTGCAGAGCTGGCTATGGAAATCTGCTTGGCCAGACTTCCAAACACTGTGCTGTTGAGACTGTCTGCACTCCATCCACCTGTGAGGCTAACCCCTGCTTCGTTCGCCACCTGTTTCCACCAGAACTGGAGACTGCCCATGACCATGAGACCCAGCCTCACTTGCCTGGCTGAGCATCTGGGATCAGGTTGGGCCAGAGCATTACTTCCTCAGTAGTATCCCACCATAAGGGTGAAGTTAGGCTGGTTCAGACACTCCCTGAAGGACTGTCTTGTGAGTAAATAAACCATCATGCTCAGACAAGTCCAGAGTGATGACCCACTGGGGAGCAAAGGTTCTTTAACTGTGTGTGTCCCAGTACCTTAAGGAATCCACACATGATGCCAGAACACAGGAGGTGCTTAGTAAATAGCTACTGAAACTTTTTGGTTGTCAGTACTGCAGCTATTCTTACCAGGAAGATGATTCAGAATTTTTGCAGGTGGGGGTGGTGGTAGTTGGGGGGGGATAAAAAATTCTCCCCTCCTTCTTCTGCCCCCTCCCCCCAGTGGAGGCATATATTTTTGGGATCGCTGCACTGGAGTTTCTTTGTTGCCTTTAGCTCAGATGTGACAAGCTGTAGATATGAGGAGAAGGGATAGGTTTCTTTATTTCTAATTTGGTGTTTTCTGTACCATCTCCAGTCATAGATGCCTTTATTCCTATCAGCTTGGCTTCCTGCCTCAGCAGATGGTTTTGGAGAACTGAGGTGGATGGACCCAAAACTTGGCACAAGTTTGGGCTGGCTCTGCAGTCTCCAAGATTGAGCTGACCTGGGTTGAAGACTTGACATCCCTTATCTGCCTCCTGTCAGACTCAGACTTGCCAGGAATCTCCAGGGGGTTCCGGAAGTCCCCCTGGGATGCCACAATCCCACTTTACAACCCAGGAATGCCTAGTGCCTCACTGGAACAGATAGTCAAGCTTGGGGATATCAGTGGTGTTGGTTCTAACATTTCCTAGGCCCTCCCCTTACCCACAGGGGCAGACAGGAAGGGACTCATTATTCCTGCTAATACTCTGGTCCGGGAAGTGACAGAGCACATCAGAGGGCCAAGCCAGATGGGAAGCCAGAAATCCTGCCCGGCACCCCTCCTCTTGAAGTCTTTGGAGGGGCCGCTCTGCGGCTTCGCGAGGCAGCTGGGCTCACTCTGGTGACCTCAGCGGTCCAGGGTTGTGCAAGTCTCCCGGCTCCCGCCCACACCCACGCCCTACCCAGCCTGGCAGGGCCCTGACTCATTCCCACGTGATTGGACAACCAGTTTTTGGAGACTGACCTTGGCAAGAGGAGCGGTGAGGAGGGGCTCGGGGCTGACTGGGAAAGCATCCACCACGTGTCAGTGCTAGTCGCACTGAGGAGGGTGATTATGTGAAGTGGGAGACAATGGACCATGCTGTCTTCCTCCTCTTCTTCCCTCATTCAGCCCCCTCTCCCACCCTCTGGAACCCAGGGCCCACATGCTGCTACCCCTCACTCGTCAATGATCAAATCTACCAGGTATCACCACCTGGGGCAATGCTGGGTGCTGAAGACTCTATGTTCAATTGTCTTCTCCAAGGCTTCCTCACTAGACCCCTCTGCTCTGCGCCCCGCCTGTCTGTGAGCCCCACCCCTCTGTGGATCTCCCCTCTCCTGGTGCCCCTCCTCCACTGCCCCTAAGCTTCTGATCTCCCCCACTGCTCAGCATGTCGCTTGGTGCCCCTCATGCCCTCACCACCCCCCCCCCCCAGACCTCCCGCCTCCCCCCATCCACGCTCCTTTTTTGGTGTCCTGGCTTATTTACTCTGTGGTAGCTGATAGGCACTGATAAACTGGGTCATTCTACCTGGGGAAGAAAATCGTTGTTGTATGTTGCTGTCTTTCCCAGTAGTATATGCATCCCCTAAGTGTAAGCACTGAAAAACCTCTATGGTAGGATTTCAGACATTAGCGATAGGTCAATGGGGGGGGGGGGGAGGGGGATTTGCTGTTAGAGGAGTCTTCCTATTCACTATCAAATCACGCTTTGCAGGGAGAGAATTACCCAGATTGCCTTAGGAATGGTCCTTTGTTCCCTTCATTTGGCCCATCTCTTCAGGCTTCTCAAACTCAGAGCCCAGCAGCAATGCATGCGTTCAAACGGGGTCCTAGTGCAATATTGGCTCACGTGTGTCACGTGTGTTTGAGGGCTGGTAAAATTTTCAGTGTTTTTCCCATTTGTTGAAATCGGGGTGTCACTGACTCTACCTTTTCAGGCACATGCTCTCAGTCTGAACAGATTTTGGATGAGAAAGAGAAAAGGGAAAAGCAGCACCTTTCTGTAAGCATAATAGTAACATTTTAACTTGAAGTTGAGTGAGAATTTTAGAGGAGTCTTCAACATAGGCAAAGGTTTGAAGTTGAGTGAGAAAAGGCTAAAAACACCTTATATGAATACATATATAAATGTCCTAGAGAATCTGGGCAGATTCTTAGAAATGAATTCGATTATTACTCTGGGGTGACCTGTGAATGCAACACAGCTGCAAACAGAAAAACTGGGGATGGCTGATATACATATTAATGCGCCTAACTACATAGTGACGGAAACGCGGAGGGATCGCTAATCAGGAATTCTGACAACCGCTCTGCTTCTGTTTAACTCAGGAGAAAAATGGGATTTTGCCAAAGGATGACTTATCCGGCAAGATTCCCGAATGGTATGTGAGTGTGGAACTCCAGCTGGCAGGGCGGTGGGAGGCCCAGCACCTGGATGCGACAGCTGTCGGCCCGTCCCCGCCCAAGACTGCCGCTCAGTCTGTGCAGCAGACTATCATTTTGGGGTTTTGGCGACATTTATGATCTGAGGCTTAGAAAAGTCAGAGAATGCCGTGAAAGATGCCCAGGAGCCTGGAGACCACCCAGCTGGAACTGCTGGGACTGCCGTTGCCTAATTGCTGTGCCCCGTGTATTTTCTGGGGCCATTTTTGATGTTTGGGCTGGGACGTTAGACGCAGTTAGCATGTGGCTGAGGGCATATTTGGAGTCTTGCTTAGAACCAAATTCTAGGTCTACTACTTGCTACTTGGGCAAATTGCTCAAGTGTTCTCATGGAGATTTCCTTACCCGTATGGTGAGGTAGTAAAGATGCTGTGAGACTTCAAGGCATTCGCGTCACTTAAAATCGCATAAAATATCACTTACCGCTCAACACATAGTAGGCACTTAACAAACATTCACTTTTTGTTAGTTTTATTACTTAGAGAAAAATCTCAGATAGAAATTGCATTGGACTGCTAGTAAAAGACCGTAAGTAAGTGTGGTTTAAACAAAATACGAGTTGTATTGTATTATTATTTTCCTGTTTTATAAGAGAAGTGCAGAAGTTCAAAGCCCAAAACTGGCATGAGAGACCCATATTCGGTTACTCTGTCCATCCGCTCTGCATCGGCATCTCTAGGTGGCTCATGGTCTAACACAGCTGCCGAAAACCCAGCCATCATGTGTGTGTTCAGGCAGGAAGCAGGAAGAAGTGGGGAAACACCAGAAGAGAGGAGCAATCCCCAGCTGCCTGTCCCCCTAGAAAGAGTTTTTCTGTGCACTGTCCCTGCCCCCCAACAACTTCACACATTTCCTTAGCTAAAATAATGTCACGTGGCCATATGGTTTTAAAGAATGATCAAAAATGCAATTACTCCAGATAAAATTAGAGTTGTCTTACTCAGGAAGAAGAGGAGAGTGGTAGTGGTTGGGTAGGAAACCAGCGGTTGCTTCCTAGTTATATCCAAGAAAGGAGCTCCTCTTATAGACAGGCTTGATTGGTTACTTTTATGTGTTGAGCATTTGGAAGATGGTAAGTGAGGTGAAAAGTATCTGTAGATACACGAAGGCCACTGATGAAGCTTTAATCAGGTTTAGAATTTAATATGGCACTTTATGAGTATGAATACCTTTATGAATTTCATTGATCACTGATCTGATCAGTTTGGTAAGCTTTAAAAGTAATAGCTGAGGAGAATTCTTGATTAACAGTTGTTAGTACAGCATCTCTCACTTTTTCTTTTTCTTTTTTTAAAGATTTTTATTTATTTATTTGAGAGAGAGACAGAGTGAGAGAGAGAGAGAGAGAGAGAATATGAGTGGAATGAGGAACAGAGGGAGAAGACTCCTTGCTGAGCAGGGAGCCCAATGTGGGGCCTGATCCTGGGACTCCAGGATCATGACCTGAGCCAAAGGCAGATACCTAACCGACTGAGCCACTGAGGCACCCCAATTTCTCACTTTTTTTTAAAAAAAGATTTTATTTATTTATTTGAGAGAGAGAGAGAGCACAAGTTGGGGGAGGAGCAGAGGGAGAGAGAGAGAGACAGACTCCATGCAGATCATGGAGCCCAACACAGGGATTGATCCCAGGACCCTGAGATCATGACCTGAGCCAAAATTAAAGAGTTGGACACTTAACCGACTGTGCCACCCAGGCACTCCACTTTCTCACTTTTTCAATAAAGTAGCTGTGAAGTCGGGAGCAGGGAAACTTAAAACCACCCCAAAAAACTAAGTCTAATGGGCAGCATAAACCCAGAATTTTAGAGGAAACTTCAACAAAGGCAAATTAAGGTTAAGACATACCTTCCCCTTGTTCATATCATGAAAAAGAACATACATGAAAAACATAAAGACTCTTCAGACCTCCCCACTATTTATCTCTTGACTCAAAGACCCAACTGCCATTCTACTGTGGGGTCCTGTAAGACAATCAAGGTTGGTTTTCCTCCTCTTTCCTTGTTATCTCTGTGCATCTACTTAAAGACCACAAGTCCCCAGGAGTTAATTAGGTAGTAAGTAGTGGGATGGTGTGTGTGTGTGTGTGTGTGTGTGTGTGTGTGCACGTGCGCGTATGTGTTGGGAAACTCTGGATGGGGGCTGGCAGTAGTACCGGCATCCTGGGAGATATAACCCCTAGAAGTAAAGAGCTATTTAAGTTGGCATTGAGAGGGGCGCCTAGGTGGCTCAGTCGTTAAGCGTCTGCCTTCGGCTCAGGGCGTGATCCCGGTGTTCTCGGATCGAGCCCCGCATCGGGCTCCTATGCTGGGAGCCTGCTTCTTTCTCTCCCACTCCCCCTGCTTGTGTTCCCTCTCTCGCTGGGTTTCTCTCTCTCTCTCTCTCTCAAATAAATAAAATCTTAAAAAAAAAAGTTGGCATTGAGAGAGCTCTGTCAGAACCAGTGAGAACCGTAGCTTTTCAAGAATCACATTGGTTCGGAGTATCAGGTGCAGGGTTTAAATGGATGAACACCCACTGGAATCAGAACTGAGCTGAATGTTATGTACCCCAACCCTTCAACTGTGGAACTGAGAATGGAGTTTGACCTTCACACAAATAGAAATGGAGCTAGGATGGGGGCGCCTGGGTAGCGCAGTTGTTAAGCGTCTGCCTCCGGCTCAGGGCGTGATCCCGGCGTTCCGGGATCGAGTCCCACATCGGGCTCCTCGGCTGGGAGCCTGCTTCTTCCTCTCCCACTCCCCCTGCTTGTGTTCCCTCTCTCGCTGACTGTCTCTCTGTCAAATAAATAAATAAAATCTTTAAAAAAAAAAAAAAAGAAATGGAGCTAGGGGAAATCTACACACATTACCTGTTGTCAAAGTACTGAGTTTAAGTAGGTTTTACCTTTTAAAAATGATTTAAATATGACTGAGAGGCAGTGGAGCAACAATATTATGGAGCCAGACTGTCTGGGTTCAAATCCTGACTCCACCATTTATAGCTCCGTCACCTTGGGCAAGTTGCCTAACGTTGGTGTCTCAGAATTCACATCTATAAAATGAAGTTAATAATTCTTTCTTCATTGTTGTTGTGAGGGTTACATGAGTCAATACATGAGAAATGCTTTAGGACAGTACACAGTAAGCACTCCATAAATGTGAGCTATATTAAGGTGATGAGAATTATGATTAAATAGAAAATGAATTTAATATAGAATCTGTAAATAAATTACAGAAACAAGGGAAAGGAAATAGGTCAAAGATTCAGAGACCAAATAGATCTTCAGAAATAATGTACTGCAGGCTCCAAAAGAAAATTTCAGGAAGCCTCTTGGTATCCTCAGTAGACTAGAAGAGATGGCCTTTATGAAACAGGACAGAAATCCACAAAGAGATAAATGAATGAGATAACAAAATTTAAAAATGCACAGTGAGCCAATGAAGAACAGAACTGATAATATAGGAACAAAACAAGAGAGAAGTTTGATGAACACTCCTCCCTTTAGATAGAGACCTCAAGGGATGCTTGCAACCCTGCAGTAGGTTGAACCAGAAGTAAATAGGCCTTTAGAGGGATAGCAACTCAGCTTTAATTATTCAGCCTCCAAAATTGGGTTGATGTGATCCCAGGTTACTAGTGCTTCCAGGCACATGGCAGAAGTAACATAAATGCACTCTGGAAAAAGTTAAAGGTTTAGTTCACTAGGAAGATATAACAGTACTAAATATCTATGAACCTAATCGTATTATAAAATATTTTGAGCTGAGCAATAATAAAAATACTATATATTCACAGTTGTGGGATGTAGATAAAGCTGTGCCTAGAGGGAAATGTATATATAATATAGAAAAATTATAGATACTAAGTAATATAATATGTAAATATAACATTATATTTACATAAATATATTATGTGTTAAATAATACATGTATTAATAGGAAATTAATTAACTTAATACATAAAATAATATGTTAACCTATATGTCTATATAAATAAGAATACTACGGAAGAAATTAGCTAGCAGTATCAAAATTTGTTACAAAACTATAGCAATTAAGACTTTGTGGTGTTGACTCCAGGATGGATGAATTTATCAATGGATTAGAATACTAAAACACATATATGGACCCTTAATTATGTCAAAGGTGACACAATAAAGCAATGAGAAAAGTAGTCTTTTTAATGAATGTGCTGGGATATTAGAATACCCACTTGGAAAAAGATAAATATTAATTTCTGCCTCATACATAAAAATAAAATTCAGGTAAACTATTCTTTTAAAAGAAAAGCAAAACAATAAATTTCCTAGAAAATAGTATAAAAGAATATCTTCATGATCTTAGGATAAGGAAAGACTTCTTGAACAGAACATAAAAAAGCACTAACTATGATGAATCTATCTATCATCTATCTATCTATCTATCTATCTATCTATCTATCTACTAATACATTAAAATAAAAAGTTCTGTTAATCAAAAATAACATTAAGAAAATATAAAAGAAAGCCAAGAAAGGGAATATATACAATACATAAGACTAACAAAGGGCTTTTATATATGAGCCCTGGATCTTTATATATGAATCTTTATAGATGCTCTTTACATATACATTCATATGTATATATATATATTCATATGAATTCATACATATATACAACACACACACACACTGGAATATTACTCAGCCATCAAAAAATTAAATCTTGCCATTTGCAATGACATGGATGGAACTAGAGGGTATTATCGTAAGTGAAATAAGTCAATTAGAGAAAGATAATTATCATATGATCTCGCTCATATGTGGAATTTAAGAAACAAAATGGAGGATCACAGGGGAAGAGAGGAAAAAATAAAACAAGATGAAACCAGAGAGGGAGACAAAACTTAAGAGACTCTTAATCATAGGAAACAAACTAGGGTTGCTGGAGGGGAAGGGGGTGGGGGGATGGGGTAACTGGGTGATGGACATTAAGGAGGGCACGTGATGTAATGAACACTGGGTATTACATAAGACTGATGAATCACTGACCTCTACCTCTGAAACTAATAATACATTATATGTTAGTTAATTGAATTTAAATTTAAGAAGATAAATGAAAACATATGTCCACATAAGGACTTGTATATGAATGCTCATAACAGATAAAGGAATTTTACAAATGATTCTATACTTCATTCAAAAGAATAGATTTAAAGATGGTCAGTAAGATTTTCACAGTGATAGTGGAAGAACTTTCACTCTCAGCACTTTAAACATATTTTAAAACTACATTTTTTTAAAAAGATTTTTTATTTATTTATTTGACAGAGATAGAGACAGCCAGCGAGAGAGGGAACACAAGCAGGGAGAGTGGGAGAGGAAGAAGCAGGCTCATAGTGGAGGAGCCTGACGTGGGGCTCGATCCCGTAACGCCGGGATCACGCCCTGAGCCGAAGGCAGACGCCTAACCGCTGTGCCACCCAGGCGCCCCTAAAGCTACATTTTTTTAAAAAAAGTATGGTACTGTTGTAGAAATAGGCAGCAGATTAGTAGAACAAAATAGACAGCCTGCGTATGGTGTGTGTATGTTTTTTATATCTAATAAGTGTGACAATTAAATCAGTGGGGAAAAGCTTTGACTATTTAAAAATAGAGCTAGAATAAGTATTACAGCCATATACCTGAAGTTGACAAAACTTTTCCTGTAAAGGGCCAGATGATAAATATTTTAGCCTTTGTGAGCTATATCATCTTTGTCACAACTCCTTAACTGCCGCTGCAGTGTGAAAGCAGGCATGGACAATACATAAATAATGAGTGAGGCTGTGTCCCAATAAAACTTTATTTACAAAAATAGGCTGCTGCCTGGATTTAGCCTGAGGGCTGTAGTTTGTTGACCTATGTCATATACAAATGTAAAGAAAACCACATACACACTAGAAGAAAATTAAATGGATAACTTCTTTATCTTGAGATGAAGACTATCATAAGGCAGAAACAAAAACCAAAAAACAAAGAAAAACATTGATAATCTAATCCTTTAAGAAATAAAAAGTTTTTCCACATTAAAAAAATTAACAAACATAGATAGCAAATGAAAAATTGGAAAAACATTTGTATATAGAAAGAGCTTTTTATAAATCAGTAAGAAAAAGTTCCACTAATTGAGTAGAAAACTGACATAAGCATTTTATAAAAGAAAAAATATAATTGACTTCCAATTCATTCTAACACCTTGGAAACAATAGAATTGTATTAAACACAGAGAATTGTATTAAACGTTTGAAATTAATACACTAACAAATATAGCAGCTTGCTTTTATTCAGCTGAGACCCGATAGTAGAATTAAATTGACCAAAACAGTAGTGCCTGGGTGGCTTAGTTGTTTAAATGTCTGCCTTCGACTCAGGTCACGATCCCAGGGTCCCGGGATTGAGTACCGCATCAGGGCTCCTTGCTCAGTGGGGAGCCTGCTGCTCCCCCTGCTTATGCTCTCTCTCTCTGACAAATAAATACATAAAATCCTTTTTAAAAATTGACCAAGAGAGATCACCAAAAATAGATTTTACCTGACAAGATTAATTAACATGGGTTAGGGTTGGGGTCAGGGTTAAGATGCAAAGCAAAGAAACTGAAATTGTGCTTTGGGCTGAGAATGTAAACACTGTAGAAAGAGACATTTTCAATTAGGATTCCAACCCCTAGCAAATGGAAATTTTTTGACAGAGCTCATCTTTGTCCTTGGCTGCCTGAAGAGCTAATCCTCCTCTGAACAATCACAAACAGGTGCCTCGAGGTGAAGTGCAGGTCTCAGGGATCCAGGTCACAATCTCTGACCTAGAATGTAAGAGTAAGACTATATGAAAACTGCTTTTGAGAGGAGCTGCTGAAGAAATGACAGTTGGAACTCTCTCCTCAATTATAATCTGTCAGCTTTATGTTAATAGCACCCTCCAAACTCTAGGAAGAGCCAATGGACCTCTCTGCCAAACCTTTTCACATACACACTGGAGGAGGAAAGGGAAGACCAGGAGGAAGAGGAAAAAGAAGAAGAAAAGAGAAACTTTGATATGGGTCAAAGCCAAGGAAACATTTGGGCCACAGTGGTAAAATCAATAAAGGATTAAAAGTTTTTCCGCATTAGTTCCTTTTTCCTGTGGATATTTCTTTAGGTTCTTTCTTTTGAGACCTCCCGGCTGTTGGCCCATTTCCTCTAGAACAACTGGATTAATGAAAAACTCTCTGCCCTGGGGTGAGCCTTGGTTGGCTGTGCTCTAGAATTTAGAGAAAAGTACCCCTACTTAGGTCAAGGTTAAGTTTGGGCCAGGCTTAAGTTTGGGTCTGGAGTTAGTCTGGGCTTTGGGGTAAGGTGCCTGAAAGATTCATGCATGGCCTGACTGAGCTCACAAAATTTAGGAAATCCAAGTGGGAATTTAGGGCCAGAGTTCTCTTGTGAACTATATGTTTGCTTATTTTGTCAGGAATTTATGGAAGAGATGAGCAGCTGATCATAAACTTGGAGATTTGGTGTTATAGGAATCTCTCTTTCACTTTCTGCTGGGGAAGAATTACACTATATGACCATAATAGTTTGCTGATAGTTGTCTTTGCTGTTGCCAAAAACAGATGGAGAGAATTATTTGAGAGAAAGGATCAAGAAAATGGATCCTCTTGAAGAAATATAAGAGAAGGAAGCCAATCCTTATTGATGACACATTTAACCGTTAAATTGACTTTGAGAGCACACCAGTGAGTCTAGACAGTAGAAAAATACCAAAACCTATATGAAAATACTTGATATATCGGCAAATAATGCTCTCGTGCATGACTTTCTTTGGGAAGCTGGTGGACATGGTGTATATGATGGATAACAGCCCTGGAAGCAGAGAGAAGCTGATGACCACAGACTACAAAGGGATAAACTGGAGAGAGAAAAACTAATCTGCTCTGGTGAAGGAAGGTTGTATAGAAAAGAAAGGGACATCCAAGGAGTTCCTGTAATTATTCCTTCTCTCTCTCCTGAATAATCGGTTTCTTTTTCCATGCAGCAATTCTCCCAATGTCATATGAGCATGCCATAGTGTATCTCTCATCTTAAAAACAAACAATAGTAAAATCCTTTTCCAGTCACTCTTTATCACATTGGTATATTCCATTTCTCAAAGCATTTGCTACTTGAAATGTTCTCATGTATATAATTGTTTATACATTATTTGCCTCCCTGCTTTAGGAAATAATGTCTATGAGGACAGGGATCTTGTCTTTCTTGTTCACTGCTAGATTGTCAGGGTCCTAGAATAGTATTTGGCACATAGCTGAGACCCAGTAAATATCTCTTGACTGAATATAAGAAGTTGAGTGGCATGAAGATATGGGATATAATTACCCAGGTAAAAATAGATTTCTTTCAAAGGTAATTATAGGTTCCAGGAACAGAACAATGGACTGAATTGTGACCCTAAAAATAATAGGAAAAGCAATTCCATAATCTAGTTGGTTACAGACCAAGGATGACGAACACATGGCATACCTGTTGCCACTTCTCATTCTGCTTTTAAGACAGACGTTACTAATCTATTACAACTCTTTTACCTACAGAGAGTAGGTACCTTACTGTACGTACTCCTAAGGCAGTAGTACCTTACTGCCTCTTGGATGATTGAATCCCTTATACAAATGGAAGATGAGATTTTGTATAGAAAGACAGGTTTGGGGGAAGACCTCATCATATGAAAGGTCAAATTCCTTCTATACGTAATGTTGCCTCACCATCAACTCTAGAGTGTGAATAAGGAAAAGAAAGAATAGTTGCATGCCTTAACTTTTTTCCTTCCTAAACAAAACAAACAGCACCACAATTTAATTACTGCACGTACCCTGATCAAGGGAACCAATTGGAGAGCTCAGGATTTGGCTAAGGACAGATGCCATAACCAAACCAGGATAACCTGCCGGGTGACATCCAAAAGCACAAGACAGAGGTATTCCCCACTGGCCATGACTGGCAGCTGTAACTCATCTTCTTGGAGAGTAATTGGCTCCAGAAAAATGTCTGGATAGAATAGAGAGAATGAAAAGAAAGCATGAATGAGATTAAGAATGGGACAACTCTTAACCAGTTTCTGAATATATTTAGGGAAGGAGACAAAGGAGGAGGGGACAGCAGCTGGGATGTTTCCTTTTATTAAAGTGTGCATGAAACCAACCCTTGAACTGTAGAATGAGGGCTTCCTACAACAAGCAAGAAGAGCCAGCAAGTATTTAGAAAGTCTACAGTGGCCTACTGGGGATAAATGCCAAGAAGCAGAGAGTCCTTCCCACGGTTCTACCTCCTTTCTCTACCATACACCTAAAGCACTACTCTGTATTTTGCAACTGGCACATGAGTTGCCTCCAGAACATGAGAACACCGCTCATGGTCATTGGGGGAACTCTTTGGCTAAGAGACAGACTTCTGCCCAATAGAAGTGATCTAAAGGAACTTTGCAGAAATCTTGTCAAGATAGTTAACATGTCAAGCAAACAAATGAATAACCAAAACCATAGAGAGTAGAAGCAAACTCCTTCTAGTCCTTGCTTAGACTTCCTGTTGTTGTCCCTGCTCCTGACCTCACAAAACACTGATGGGGCCCCGAGATGACTTGCCAAGAGAGGCTAGGCCAAAGGCTTAGTTAGATCTTGCCTAGACACTGCCTTATCCGCCAGTGGGCTGTTCTGTGGGTGAATCATCTGAGGCAGGACCACATGAGACCAAGAGAATGGTTTGTATGTCGCCTCTGGGAGTGGCACTGGATACACAAAGGAGATGAAGGATAGAAGTAGAGTGAGTATCAAGAGGGACCTATTTGCTCAGGGGATTCTGTGTGGGAGATGAGTCACTCCTTGGATGTGCAATGGACTGGGAAGAACATCTACCAGGTGTGTCTTCTGACCTGCATCATTTCCCCCCTTGTCCTCCAGCCTCACCTGCTGGGCCTTCCTCTGCCCTTCTCAGTCCTCTGTGCCCTTTCATACTTGAGGGGTCGTTATTCTTCAAGAAGCCATCCCCTGTCCCCAATTCCTTCTCCATCTATCACATCATCCTTTTCCACACCCAAACTGCTTGGGGTACATTGTCTATACTGGCCACCTTTTTTTAACATTCAGATTTCCAGGCAATTTGTAGACATCACTGAGTTTCATCCTCTCCAAAACCCAACAATACCTCAATGAGTTAGCTATTATTTACTTCATGTTAGGAAGCTCAGAGACGTTAACTAGCTTTATCACAATCTAAGCTAGTAACTGGTTAGAGTTGGGATTCAAACCTAGTGGTGTCCGCTCTTACCCTGTATTCTAGGGTTTTGTAAAGTGTGTCTTTAGAAGAAAAGCATTCAGTGAGATTTAAATAGGAACACTGTGAAGGAATTTGAAAAACGTATACTTTGAAATAAACATTATGTGCTTGGTCTTGTTATTTTGAAAAAAAATCTGCCTCTAAAAATGATGTGTCATATCTTGTACAACCAGTATTTCCCAATGTGGGTGCTGTTGGCCTTTAGTCGGAGTATGTATAGTATAGCAGGTTAGCATCTCTGGCCCCCTCCAGGTAAAGCCAGTGAAGTCCTTGGTCAGTGTGCAACCAAGAGTGTCCCCCTATGTCCACATGTCCTTTGAGGATATAGATGTTACTGCCTCCAGTTGAAGATAACTAATTCTAGAGCATAATTAGCATGAAGTCAGGGACTGTGTCTTTCTTGCTCATCCCTGCATCCCTGGCATCTGGCTCATAGCAGGTCTTTAGTAGGTGTCAGGGTCATCTAATGTACAACAATAGATGGGCAGCATTTAACCATCATGTACGATGTTATCTAATCTGATCTCACTGGGCGTATTGTCTATATAATCTCAATCATGCCTGTGATAGTATTCAATGTTTATTATGTATTAGACACATGAACTAAATCTTTGTCATTTCTTGCAGCATTTATCTGACTTATTTTATTTTATGTTGAAGATTTCATTTATTCATTAGAGAGAGAGAGAGGAAGAGAGCACCAGCAGGGGGAGGGGTAGAGGGAGAGGGAGAAGCAGACTCCCTGCTGAACGGGGAGCCTGACATGTGGCTCGATTCCGGGTCCCTGAGATCATGACCTGAGCCGAAGGCAGACGCCCAACCAACTGAGCCACCCAGGCGCCCCATCTGACTATTTTAATCCAAGCATGAAGTTTTGTATTGCGTGAGCTCTTGTTGCTGCCCGATCCTTACACTCTAAATTACAATAGTGTTTGATTTTTAAATGTTTGGGTCTGGCTACTTAATTCAATTGTGCCTATTGACCATTGCCAATCAGCAAAAAGCATCGAGTCTCTCTCACCCTTGTGACCCACTTTCATGAACAGTTCTGAGAATGCCCTTGTCCTCTTGCTCTTCTCTTTATTCCTAATTGTGGTGCTTCTCCTACTTGCTTCCTCAGAGAGTCCCCCTTCTCATGTTGAACTCTTCCTTCAGCAAAGTTCTTCTTCTCAAATCTAAAGACACAACCTGAACAGAAACACAGGTATGGATTAATAGTGGCCACTCATGTGCTCATGTGTCTCCGGTGGTTCATTTTCAATTTTGAATGACGACATTAGCCAGCCCATGGCTGGAGTGTCCTCTGGCCATTTCTGTGCCTCCCAAGATTCTGTTTTCCTGGTCTTTTCATTTTCTCACCCTCTCATTGGTTTTGATGTCTCTGGTAGACACAGAAATAGCATTGCTGGAGGGACAGGTGGGAAAAGTGTGCAGTATTAGCTCTAGAACTAGCCTGTGGGGAGGAACAGGCTTCGGGAGAATGGATTCAGCCAGAGAGACAATGACAAACTAGACTTGGAACCATGACCCAGGCAGGTTCTGTGCCAAAAGGGACTCTGATGGCAGGTGAGACATTGTGATGAAGGAGCTGAGGTGAAAGAACTTGGAAGCACAGACACGAAACGAGCCACAGAGGCTCTCCCAGGTAGTAAACCCTGTCAGCACAACTAGAGGAATCTGGGATGGCTTTCACAAGGAGCTGGGACTGGATTTGGGGCTTGAGGAAAGGGCAGGATTTCTAGAGTGCAGAAGGGGTATGAAAAGCCACTTCCTGTGATGTGTGAGGTGAGGTCACACATCACTGAGTGATTTGCACCTAAGCAGGGCATTTCCATGCTCTGATTGGCTGTACTCACCTGTGGGCTAATGGGCCCGCCACCAGGTCAGCATGCTGACTCACCAGGGCAGCTGAGGTAACTTCTCCTGCAGGGAAGTCACCTTGTACCTGATTTACACTTGACAGGGGATATAATGGTTCCTCTTTGTTCTAAACAAATCGACCAAATCCAATTCAGCAAGGGAGATGATCCCAAGCACAAAGTTTCTCTTAAAAATGGTTGAAAGCACATGTGTGCCTATAGTGTTTACAAAGTTTAAATACATTATATTTCAAATGAAGAGAGATTATGTATGCATTTTATTGCCAAGTGTTAAACAAGAGGGGGATTTATTAGTCTGGATCCATAAAAGCTATTGCCTATGGGAAGCCTGAGATTAGAGGTCAGAGACTCAAGGAAGATAACATAAATAATGAAACAAAGACAACCATGATGCAATAGGAAATGGGGGGAGTATGGCTAACTGGAGAGCACACACCCCATTTGGAGGACAGAAGCTATTTCTTTCCTGCTCTGTCTGTGCAAGGAGAGCCCACTGTGGTTAGACTTTCTTTTTCTTTCTTTCTTTCTTTCTCTCTTTCTTTCTCTCTCTTTCTTTCTTTCTTTCTTTCTTTCTTTCTTTCTTTCTTTCTTTCTTTCTTTCTTTCTTTCTTTCTTAAGATTTTATTTATTTATTTGACAGAGAGAGAGGCAGTCAGTGAGAGAGGGAACACAAACAGGGGGAGTGGGAGAGGAAGAAGCAGGCTCCCAGCAGAGGAGCCCGATGCGGGGCTCCATCCCAGGACCCCAGGATCATGCCCTGAGCTGAAGGCAGACGCTTAACAACTGAGCCACCCAGGCACCCCCTGTGGTTAGATTTTCTAATTTTTCAAGAGAAGCCAGAAATGCTGACTTTTTGTAAGAAATATCCCAATCTAAGGAATATTGTACAGGGTGTCTTCTGCCATGACCACCAGTTTTTAATCTCTGCCCTAGAGGCCACTCGTATCTGTCCTCATTTGTCCTGTAAGGAAGAGTAGACACCTGTAGGAAAAAGTCCAGTCCCTCATCTGACATGAAAGACCCTTGCCTGCTTCTCCAGACTTATCCTTCCCTGTGCTCCCCTCATGCTTTATGCTTCAGCCCTGCTGAGCTTACTGTAACTGTCTAATGTGCAAGGAACAGAGAGCCAACGTTAACCTTAATCTAGATCCTTGGGAAAATGGAATTTCACTGTAAGGCTGAGCTGAGACTGTGTGGAAATTCCCACATATGTTGACAACCTTTTTCTATATTCCTTCCATTAGGTAGGGGGCTTGAAAACGGGTTGGGCTTCTATGACACATTCAATCAAGAGAGAATGTGGGAGTAACACTAGGGGACTTCTGAGGCTAGGTCATGAAAGGTGATTCAGCTTCCTGAAATCTCCCTCTTGACTCCTTCAGTGGCCGTGTAAAAAGCTGGCTGCCCTGGAGCTGCCATGATGTGGGGAAGCCCAAACTAGCTCGTGGGGAGAGACACCATGGAGATGTTCTGCAGTGATATAAAGAGAGCTAGGTGCCCAGCCAGTCCCTGGGTTCTCCGGCTCCCTGGTGTTCTACCTCTTCTTGACCTGACTATGACTGCCGGAGACCCTTGGAGCCAGAACCACTCAGCTGAGCCCTTCCCAGATTCCTGACTCATGCAAATTGTGAGATAAAATGATGATGATTACAGTAAGCCACTAGGGTGGGGGGGTGATTTATTATGCAGAACAGACTTAAAATAGAACTCAAAGTTTGGGCAGGAGCAGGGACAGCCTTAGCGTGCAGTGTCTAGTCTAATGTGGTGTCTTGCTTTTCTGAACTCGACTCTGTTCCCCTCACTTACTGGCCAGATACTTGCTATTCTTCCTTTTTAAACTGTAGAGGGAGCCAGGGCAATTGGCTGATTTAATTAATATCACCTCTAGTGAGTACCTCACAGGACGCTCCAGCCAGCCTGAGCCTTTTGGGTCAGGCGCATACCTATCCGATCTTGTTGAAGACCAGCTTTCACAGTTGGCCAATTTAGGGGCTTGCGGGCATGGCACTTGCAGCATGAAGAGGAAGTTAGAGTGGCAGGTGTCCGTGGACCTGTGTGGCATCTGGGCCTTCCCATGTTGTTATACTGTGCTCCATGCTTTAGAATTACCCCATTCCCAGGACCCCTTACTCATCTTTTGAGTCTCAGTCCAGCATTCCTTTCCCCACAACATTTGGCCATTCTCCTTGGAGGCCCTCTCTGTGTCTTTGAGTTCCTGCCCCATTTGAGAGAACTCCTAGCTTCCCTATCCATCTCTCTCATGAAGCTAATTGCTCCTGGAAGGCTGGGCCCAGGCTTGTTTATCTCAGGATCGCCAGCACTGGCCTCTGCTGCTGGCTCATAGCAGGGGCTGGTTGAATCATTGTCCAATGAATAGATGCATTTAGTTAAGAGAGGGAAAAAGAAGCCATAATATTAGCTACTCTTGAACTTGGAATGCTTTTGATGTCTGGATTGAGAGGCCAGGTTCTGTGTCAGTGCCCCTTGCAGCATTTGGACACTGGCTCATTGATTATGGTATTGTTACCTGCCGAAGGAACAGGTTGTGTCCTAAGTGTGTGGTCTGGAACTTGAAGCACATTCTCTTTCACAGAAACAATGTTGCAAGTTAGTGGTTTTCAAGTTAAAAATAAAACAAGCAAAAAAGTCATGAGACTCCCTTCAAAAGAAATTGTTCCTCATTGCCTCCCTTGCTCACCACACCCCTTTCCCCTACCCTGCCCCCAGCAGATTCCCGGGGACTCCTAGAAGCTCCGATTTGAAGCACGGATGAGTGTTGGGCCTTAGTCCACCCTAGGAAGCACAGTGAGCACCCAAAATAAAGGGCTGCAGCCACTGTAAACTGCCCCAAGCTAGGGGCCTCTGAAGTCCTGCCCTGACCGACTGGTGGGAACATGGCCACAGGCAGCAAAAGGGGTCTGTGGGAGGGGGGATAATGAGATGAATTTCCCATTTCTTCAGTGCTCACTTCAGTGCATTCCTTTGTTTAGTTCTCACAACAGCTCTAGAAATTACTGCCACTTCGAATCCCCATTCTAGAGATGAGGAAACTGAGCTCAGAGAGGTGATGGAACGTACCAGGGTCCTGCCCACTGCAAATGGCAAAACCAGGACTCAAACTTCAAAAACACTCATTTGCACCACACCGTGAGGCTGAGGTAACACAGTGTGGCTGGGTGGAGGTGGGTGGCTCCTTTATAGCCGGCCCATCACCCGGTGGGGCAGATGGGGGAAGGGAGGTGGCCCCAGAGGGTCAGTGTGGTGCTGGTGCATAGCTCCCTGGGGGCAGGTGGTGCTGAATGCCTAGGAGGGGGACACCCAAGGTGTGATAATGCTTTCAATGCACTTAACACTTTCTGAGCAATACGTTCTTCATCTATAAAATAAGGAAAATGATAAATCTGCCCTGGAGGATGTTGGGGATTAGAGATAATGCATGTAAAACGCTTCTGGTGTTGATTGTGTGGCTTTGTCCCCAGTCTGCCAAAACAGGGCACTCAGCCTGGGAGGGTTTTCCTCTGGATTGTCGTGTGCTCCTGGGGTCGGGGCCTCTAGCCTCAGGGCAGGTGGTGGGTGCCAGAGGGGTCCCATCTATCAGTGGTCCGGTGCGAATGATGGCCCGTAATGCATTTCTGAGAGGTTGTGGGGGAAAGACAATCCAACCTCTGCTCTAGCGAGGGATGGCCAACTGGTCAGATGTTTCTCAGGAAGGTCTGTAGTTGGGGTGAAGCACGCTAACGGAGGAATCAAAACTCTTGGGTCCAAATCTTGGCTTTTTAAATGACTATCTGTGTGCATCAGCATCCTTGTCTGTTAGAAGCAGATGATGATTGTGGTGGTGGAGATGGTGATGATAGTGATGTGACTATGCTGACACCCATCTCCTCGGCCTGATGGAGGATTGAAGCGATGCGTATAGAAAGACAGCACAGTGGAACCATCCACAAATGTTCAATGTTGTTGTCATGCTTTTCCCCTTTGCTTTTTCTATAGTGAGAGATGCAAGCATCAAGCCCTCCCACAAGAGTGCCCCTCACCCTTTTCTTTCTGTTTCTTAGCCGTCAGATTTTTTGCATCCCAGACCTACGGAAGCAGAAAGCCTGGGAAGGGGGCTGGCAAGGAGACACCGCATTAAAGATAGCATTACTTTAAATGTTTCTGGACCACCTGTAAAAAGAACTTTGGGTCATATACCTAATTCCCTTCTAAATTCTAAAATGGCAAGTACTTTCCTCTAGTTGCCACTTACCATATCCAGTTTGTGCAGAGTGCTGCTCCATTCAGCTCTCTGAAGTACTGACTTGTCATCTATTAGCTTACAGCAGCCCTTTGTGCATTAGGAAAGGATAGATCTGATTTTATTTTCAGATTTTTAAAAAAGATTTACTTATTTGAGAGAGAGAGAGCAAGCACACAGAGGGAGAGGGAGAAGCAGAGTCCCTGCTGAGCAAAGAGCCCGATGTGGGGCTTGATCCCAGGACCCTGGGATCATGACCTGAGTTGAAGGCAGACACTTAACTGACCGAGCCACCCAGGCACCCCCAGATTTTTTTTTTTAAAGAGTACGGGGGCACCTGGGTGGCGCAGTCGTTAGGCGTCTGCCTTGGGCTCAGGGCGTGATCCCGGCGTTCTGGGATCGAGCCCCACATCAGGCTCCTCCACTGGTAGCCTGCTTCTTCCTCTCCCACTCCCCCTGTTTGTGTTCCCTCTCTCGCTGGCTGTCTCTCTATGTCAAATTAATAAATAAAATCTTTAAAAAAAAAGAGTACGTATTTTCAATGATATTTGGAAGTTTATACTTGTAAAGAATTTGAGTGAGGTGGGAGAAATTTTTTCTAGCACATTAAAAGTGTCTGGAGTCCCCTTGACCTTCTCCTATACTAGTGCCAGGATAAGGGACGAGTTTCTAGGATTTTCCTGCTCTCATTTGTTTTAGACTCTGGGTGCAAAGGAATTATATTCCAGTTCCTGGAAGGTTTGCAGGATAGAGGAATAGCCCCGGTGATGCTCTTTGAGTCATTTTAGGGCAATGACAGAAGTTGTGGAGGAAGAGGGTTAAATAAAAGTCATTTGGATGTTCAAGGGGGAAGAATGCTGCTTGCTCAAATACTGCTGGCCGAATTTGGCTTCAGCCCAACGCAGAGTTCTAGACTAGATTATTTAAAATAAGTAGTAGGAATAGTAAAGTTTGGAAGACTTTGGAAAAGCAACAATCACTGGAATGCAGCCTGAGATTTTTAAAAACAAATTATGTCAGCTTGACTTTTTTTGTTCTTTAATACTATATCTATAATATAATATCTATTAAGGAAATAGACATAGTCCTGATCATAATAAGGAGTTAATCCATATCTGTTGACTGAACCAACGGAGGCTTTTGCAAGGCTTTTGATAAGGTCTTTCTGACCTGGTTGATAAAGTGCTAGCACAATGCAGACGGGAGGCAAGGGCTTTCGGCTGGTTAGAATAACCCAGAAAATGCTCTTCATACCAGTCTGGAGGCAGAGTTCTAATCTGGGCCATCACTCCCCAGAAAGCTCTCCATGACATGGATGCAACATAGAAAACAGGCTCTTTGACCCATGCCAGGCAGGGCAACATACGTGCTGGGGGTGGAATCCAGCGCAGCAGACCATACTGAGCAGTTTTTAAAACCTCCTTTGCCACCGCCCCATCCCTGGATATAAGCAATACTTGCCCACTGTAGGCAATTTGAAAAATACAAGAAAGGCTAAGGAAGAATGAAAGAGTATTTCGTGATCTCCTGATCTCCCTAAATATAACCACTGCTAACAAGTTCATGCATTTCTTTGCAGTGCTTATTCAATGCATATAGAAATTTAATCTAGATGAGTTAATTTTATATCCTCTTTTTATTTAACCTAAACATATATATATATATATATATATTCCATCAACTCTGTGTTGGCTCTGCATGTGTTTATTTGCTGAATGGAAACAAATAATAGTAGCAGATATTAATACACTATTTTACTAAGGTCCAGGCACTGTTCTAAGGACTTTAAATTTATAAGCCTTTTTAATCCTCGAAATAATTCTATGAGGTGTTATTATTACCCGTATTTTACAATGAAGAAACTGAGGTATAGAGAGTTTGAATAAGTTGCCTCAAATCACCCAAATACTAAGTGGTGGGGGCAGGAATTTCTCTCTTCTAAAGTCTGTTTTGCTAGATTACACTTACTAAATGGTATTGGAATAATTGACTAGCCAATCTAGAAAAAAAAAATGAGGTTGACTTTCACTTCACACTTTACCTTAGTATAAATTCCAGGTGAGTCAAAGACTTAAATATAAAAGATAAAATTGTAAATAAGCAAAAACAATGGTTCTCAGTGGTGGTTGAGCTTTAGAATCACCTGAGGTATTTATTTAGAATTATCAATGTTTGGGCTTCACTCCAAACTTAAATCAGAATCTCTGGAGGTAAGACCTAGACACTTGTATTTTTTAAAATTTATTTTATTTTTATTTACTTTTTAAAATATTTTATTTATTTGACAGAGACAGAGAGGGAGAGAGAGAGCGCACAAGCAGGGGAGTGCAGAGGGAGAGTGAGAAACAGACTTCCTGCTGAGCAGGGAGCCCAGGGCAGGGCTGGATCCCAGGACCCCGGGATCATGACCTGAGCGGAGGGCAGGCGCTTAACTGACTGAGCCACCCAGACACCCCTAGACCTGTATTTTTAAAAGCTCCCATGGTGGCTAGAATGTAGCCAGGGCTGAGAAGCACTGACCAAAAGAAAAATGTAGGGATTAAAAAAAAAAAAAAAAGAATCTGGGAAAAGAGAAACTCCAAAGTTCTAAAAGAAAACAATGATAAATTCAATAGTGGGGAGTTAGTTATTGTTTAATGGGCATGGCATTTCAGTTTGGGAAGATGCAAAGTTCTGGAGATAGATGGTTGCACAGCAATGTGAATGAACTTAATGCCATTGAGCTGTATACTTAAACACTAGTTTGAAAAAAATAAGGTAACCTACCATATAAAGGGATTTACATATAAAGAGCTTCTGCAAATCAATAACAAAAAGAGCAACCCACTGTAAAAATGGGTAAAAGATATGAACGGTTTATAAGAAAGAAAATATAAATGGTTCTTAAACACATAAAAAAGACCATTTTCACTAATTGTAAGAGAAAATAAAATTAAAACTACACGAAAATATAATTATCACTTAGACTATAAAAGACAAAAAAAGGCTGAATAACTCAGTTGTTGGTCAGGGCCTTAGGAAAAAGTCCCTCTTAATCCTTGCTGGTGGGAATAAGATATAAAGTGGTATATTTACGGTGATGGGCCTGTTCTGCGCTATCAGTTGAAATTCCCAGAGTCCATGCAATTTATCCAGTAATTCCACACCTAGGAATTTATTCTATAGATATTCATATGCAGGGATGCCCGGATGGCTCAGTCGGTTAAGCCTATGCCTTTGGTTCAGGTCATGATCCCAGGGTCTTGGGATCAGACTCTGCCTGGCTCTCTGCTCAGCCCTACTCCCTTTCCCTCTGCCTCTCCACCCGGCTCATGCTCAGTCTCTCTCCCAAATAAATAAATACAATCTTTAAAAAAAAGAAATATTCATATGCAAAATGATGTATGTACCAGATTATTAACTGTAATATTATTTGAAATAGCAAAAGATAGATCCAAACATCTGTCAATAGACTTGTCAAACACATTTTGATGTGTCCATTGCGTGTACTTTGGGAGTACTCTGTGGCGTGTTCAAAAAAAATAAGGCCAATCTATATATGCTAATATGCAATGACTGACACCGAGTGGAAACAGCAAGTGTAAAACAAGAGAAGGGGTATAAAACAGACCTTGTTCTGGGCAGAGAAGGGGCCGGTAGGAAAGGTGGCCTCTGGGAAGAGGATGGGCATAGAAAGAAGACATTTTTCACTGTGTGCTTTTTAAATATTGATTTAGAAAAACAAACAAACAAACAAAAAACCCCTGTGACTACTTAACCTCTCCAGAAAGAATTCTTTCTTCTTTACATAAAGTTTCTTTTTCCTGGGGAGGGAAGGAGCGATGTAAAATGGCATTAGGAAGGGTCAGAGGGTCAAGGCTTTGTTGTCTGCCCTGTGTTTTCACACAGCTGAGCAAGGGCTTGGCATGTCCCTGTGACCGGGATAACTGTGGCAGAAAGCAAAGGCTGCTGGGACTGGTTATCAAAGGAGTGAACTCGGGATCAGGAGGGAGACCCCAGTTCTGGGCAGGAGCAAACCCCCCTTCTTCCCCGGGACTGACACATAAGGGGAGGCTTGGTCCTGGAGAGACGAAACCAGGGGTAAGGTGAGGTGAGAGAGCTCTAGCCTTAGGGCCTCTATATTCTCTGGAAAATAGGAGATAAGTTATCTGCTGCTCCTGAGGGAGCAGCAGATGGCCCAGGGGCAGGAGGACAGTGCTTAAAACTTAAGGTAGCTATTGTGGGGAAAGCAGGTGAACATTGAGCAGGCCCTGGAGGTAGTGGGGTGGGCCACTGTGAGGGCCCCATAGACCATTGGTGATGGCGGTGTGCGTGGCTGAGTCTTCTCCAGCAGTTTCCAGCAACCCGGGACCCTGAGCACAGGGCCTGCAGCAAGTGAAGGAGGGAAGGTGCTGGCAGATTGGGGGTGTCAGAGTGGATGAGGTGTGAGGCCAGGTGGTGAGAGGGTGAGCAGTTGGATCCTGTGGCTGCCCATGTGTCTCCCCAGTCACCTGAACCCCGTTTGGCCCGCCTGGGCGGGAGGCCCAGCCCAGCCCAAGCCTGCTGCTCCTGGGCCTGGGGGGGGGGGCACTAATCAGGAGACACACCCACGGAATATTTCCTCAATTATTCATTGACTGCAGAAAGCAAAACAAACCAACCAACCCAAGTCTTTATCACTTTCTTAGAGCTGAAAGGCGTCTTTTATCCCAAAAAGGTCTTACCCAGCTTATTTACCTACCTGGTTTACCAGACTTGTTTGCTGTTGTCAAATACGAAAGCTACTCTCAAAGGAAGATTTTTAAGATAGGTGTTTTTAAATACGCTCCAGGCGATTATTATGATGGCAAATCGTTTATTTGCAGGACTCCCAAGTCTTTACTCCCCTTTCTTAAAAACATTTTCATCACTAGTGCTTGAAACTCCACTCTTTGTGACCCACTGCCACACACCTCTCTCCCAAAGTGTGTGTGTGTGTGTTTGGGGGGGATGGTATGGGAATAAGTTTCTACAGAAGGAGAGGGCCACAGGCCCCTGGGAGGGGTAACACTTGGTTGCTATCTCCTTAGAACTGGTGGCTGGCAGCTCGGGTTGGGGTGGGGGGCAGCTGACACTCAGTGTGTGAAGAGTGAAGAGGGGAAATTCTTAGAAGCCGTTTGGAGACCAGTGTGTGTCCCCCATACCTGGGGAGGGCCGACCCTTCCTCCCCTCTGTGCTCTGCCGCATGCCCTGCTCTGCTTTTCTCTACTCTCAAAAATGAGCAGAAGAGCTTCCCAAAGCCTCGAAGAAACTCTCATTGGTTCAGCCATTTAGCCAACAGTGTTTAAGCACTTGCTGCCTGCCAAGACCTGTGGCAAGAGGAGGAATGTAAAGGTGTCCAAGTTCTGGACCCCTCCCTAGATGGTCTGCAGACGCGTGCCTTCAGCTCCCGCTGGTTCCAGAGCTCATAAATGCGTTGTATATTATTATCTGAATACCAGAATTAAAAACTCACTTTTGAACCCTGAGTGAGCAAGGGACAGCCGTGCCCTCCAGGAACCTGGCAGAGTGCACATGCCAGATAGCACGTAGCTTTCAGGGCAGGGATGGAGGCGTTGCTATGGAAACTGCCCAGGCAGCCTTTCCACTCACAACCTCTAGGTTCCCTTTTTAGTGCCATTCATTCCAAGGAGAAACTCGCATAGCTGTCTCTCCTCTTTTCCCTCTTTTTTCTTATCTCTAGGAAGCTACAGAGTTGAGGAGGGGTTGTTGGCAAATAGGGTGGGGACAGGTTAGGCAGAGTCTGGGTAGGAAAATAGCTGGTGGGTGATGGGGCTCCCAACAGACCAGGGGGGCAGTGGCTCATGCAGGTGTTCACAGCTCTGCCACTGAGAGTGGTGGCTGGCGAAGCCCCTTGCCACTGATCGCATTACACCACACCCACTGCCCACCCCTCTCCCTGCCCCCATAGGCTGCAAGACATTTAGGAACAAGGCCAGGAATAGCAGGATTGCTGTAATTAAGGCTTGCTCAGTTTCCCTGAAGCCAGGAGCAGTGGTCTGGGGACTCTGAGGCAGTGCACTATAATGGAAAGAGCACTGGAATTGGAGTCAGCAAGCCTGGATTCTGGCCTAATTCTGGCATAGTATGACTGTAGGCAAGTCATTTTTACCCGTCGGGCTCATGTTTGCTCATCTGGAAAATGAGAAGACTGGAATAAAGCAATGATTCCAAAGTGCTACATCAGAATTATCTGTGATCTTTATTTAAAAATGAAGATTTTGGGGCACCTGGGTGGCTCAGTCATTGAAGCGTCTGCCTTCAGCTCAGGTCACCTTCCCAGGGAGACCGACATCTGGCTCCCTGCTCAGTGGGGAGCCTGCTTCTTCCTCTCCCTTCCCTTGCTCATGCTCTCTCTCTCTCTCTCAAATAAATGGGTAAAATCTTAAAAAAAAAAAAATTAAAATGCAGATTTCTAAGCCCAATCCACGGATCCCTATTAAATATGTCTGGGGTGGGCCCTGGGAGTCTGTATTAAGGTGAACGTAAATTCATTTCATTTGGAGAGTCTGTTGATGCACTCGAGATAGTTATAGGCACCTTGAGAACCGTCACACCAGAACTGCGCATCACTGAATTAGATGTAAATGTCAAGTACACTCAGATGTTGCAGAGAATATCCTAAGAGTGTGTTATTTGATTAGCCCCAGGCCTTTATGGCAGTGATGCCACTTACCTCATACGTACGTAGTGCCTTTTAGTACAAAAAGGAAAATGACCTTCACTGAAACCCTCTTACCTAAGCATAACTTGAAAGGTGTCCTTTAGCTTCAGGAATGGACAAGCATTCATACAGCCTCTCTCCGGCGACTGTCACCTACCAATTGCCACACCAGTGCTGCAAGACGTGGCAGGGTGGGGGGGAGCAAAGAATAGGACCCCTGGAACTTAACTTCCTTCACTTTAGTAAATCCATTTCCTTGGTTTCTTCTGACTCTTCAATTTTTCATTTATTTATTCAACAAATATCGATTGAATGCACATACTCAGCCAGATTCTGTTACACACTGGGGCTACAACAAAGGACAGGGTTATAGGCCAATTACAGTATGGAGTCAAGAGTGTTATGATGGTGCTATAGGAGTACCTAGGGGTGGTTCTCAACCAAGGCTGGCTCCATGTATCTTCTTGCCCTTCTCCTGCTTCTACGTATGGGCATGTCCAAATCTCAGTTATACACAGACAGAATGGCATTTATTGGCAAAAGGTTGGAGCAAAACAAGATTGGCTATGACCAGCAGACTGGATGGATTGAGGAAAAGAAAGTTTCCTTGGCGGGAATAATCTTGCAGTTAGTGATGAGATGTTCAGACTAGCGATCAATTGGCATCAAGAAGATCTAAATAGCTCAGACGAGATGAATATCCTGGTAGGCAGGTGAAAATTAAACAGGTAGGTATGTATTCCATGAATTTGGCAGTGGTTGTGTGGACTTACCCTTAGGGTTCTGGGCTTAACTAGGGAGGTGCCTTGTCCAGAGGAAGTGGGAGACTGGGCAGGGCACCCAGGCATGGACAAAGACAAGGGGCATGATGGCAGGGGGAGGAGAAGGGGGAAGGCAATGAGAAATTCCCCAAAGAAATTATACTTGTGTTGATATCTGAGGAATGAGTAAGAATTAAGCACACAAAGAAAGGAGGAAATTATTTTAAGAAGAAGCAGAATGCAAAGGCCCTACAGAAAAGAGGCAATCAATGCTACTGCCTGAATAGAATCAACAGCTTCCCCTCTGTGGAGAATTAACAAGAGCGCAGGAACCTTACATACGTGCAGAGATTGACCAGGCCCTGGAAGACAGGAGGATGCCTGCAAAGGGGACAGAATCTGAGAAGGAAGCCCCTTCCTAACTACAGAGAATATTAAAGATGACTGTGTAGTTGATCTGAGGGTCTTGAAGTGGCCAATTTGAAAGGATCTTCTTCATCCCTAGGGACTGCTAACTGGTGGGAAAGGAGACAGGAGGAGCTTGGATGTAATTATACATTTTACTTCCACAAAGGTATACATCTAATAACGGATTATTATTTTTGCTTTCAATAGTCAATTGTCTTTTAAAAGTTTAAGAGATGATAGAAAAGTAGATTAAAAATATTTCCCCACTTATTTACCATTTTTTATGCTCTTTGTAAGTTTCTATAGATTTGAAATTTCATATGGCATCATACCCCTTCAGCTTGAAGGGCCTGCTTTAACATTCCTCATATGTGGATATACCGATGATAAATGCAGTTTTCGTTTACCTGAAATATCCTTATTTCACTTTAAATTGTAAAGAATATTTTCACTGGATACAGATTTCTAGTTTAACAGGGTTATTCTTTCAATACTTTACAGATATCACCCTATTGTCTTCTGGTCTCTATTGTCTCTGTGAGAAATTAGTTGTCGTTCTTATCATTGGCCCTCTGTATGTAATGGTTCTCCCCCTTTTATGGCTTTTAGATTTTCTCTTTCTTTGATTTTCTAAATTTAGCTGATAATGTGGTTTTCTTTGTATTTGTCCTACTCACGTGTTGCTGAACTTCTTAGATCTATAAGTTGATATTTTCAATAATATTTGGAAATAATTTTGGTCCATATTTCTTTAAAGAACATTATTTCTGCTCAATTCTCTCTCTTGTCTCTTTCTGGGATTCCAGACTGTGTGTTAGACTTCTTACTATTTCACAAATCATTAAGGTTATTTTCATTTCTTTCAATGTTTTTTCTCTTTGTGATTCAGTTTGGGCAATTGTTATTGATCTCTTATTAGAGTCACCCATCTTTTCTTCTACACTGTCTAATCTACTCTTAATCTTATTCAATACATTTTTAAAAGATAACAAATATTAGCATTTTTAGTTTTATAATACCCACTTGATTATTTTTTAGGATTTTTATATCTCTCCAGAAACTTCCTACCCTTTCATCCATTGTATCCATCCAGAGATACTGTAACATATTTGTCATAATTATCCAAAAATCTTGTCTGCTAATTACAACATACGGATTGCTAATATGACTGTTTCTAGTGACTGTTTTCTCATTTTCTCTTGATTATGGGCTATAATTTCCTGCTTTTTCATAAGTCTAATTTTTTTTATTGTATATTCAGTATTGTGGATGTTACATTGTGGAGACTCTGAGTTTAGTTATTTTACTCCAAAGAGGGTTGAATTTTGTTCTAGATGGCAGTTAAATTGCTGGTGGATGACTTTGTTCCTATGGAGACTTCATTCAGGCTCTCTTATAGCAAGGCTATTTTTCTCTTAATCCTAGGATTTAGCTCCTAGTCTTAGACAGAGGATGTAGTAGATATTAAGCTGATAAGAACAGATACTACATTTGATCTTAGCCAAAAGGCCGAGAAGCAGTAGCTCTTAGTCTCGGGATAGAATTCTTACTACTAAGATATGGCCCTTCTAGGGTTTCATTGGAAAAATAGCGTTCTCTAAATTGGTGGTATTAAACTTCAGACTCTGTCTCCTCAGTATCAGACAGCTGTTGAAATCTCTGCATGGGCTTTCAGCCTTTAAGTTGTTGCTTCCTGCTGGGTTTCTTGGATTCTTTCCCTGAACATGTCCAGCTCAGAGTCGTCCAAGTGTTTGAAGGGAATTTTTACACAGATTTTGGGATTCCTCCTCTGCGACTCCCTCCTTTCCAAGATTTCCCCCTTAAATGTCCAGCTGCTTTGATAGCCCCAGACTCTGACCTCTGACTTAGGTAAGTAGGACTGATGCTTTCTGTTTGAGCTCTATTTCCATTCACCACACCACACCATCCTTAAGGATAAGATTAGGTAAATACAAATCTAACCTACTGTGTTTTCCTTCTTTTAAAGCTCAAATCCCCTCCACTTTCTGCCTGTCCCAAACTGATCTCCAGTGCCTTCAAACAGCTGTTTTTTTTAAAAAAATTGTTGTTTTTTTGGTCTAGGATTTTTAATTATCAACAGGAGGATTAATCCAATATCTGAACATATCACTGGGATAGGGATTGTTGGAAGGTGAGTTCATTCTCTGCATCTGACTTATAAAGTTGTGAATCCAAAGAAGAAATGATAAGAATGACTCAAATGACTTATTTGGATCTAAGGGAAGTTTAAAAGCCAAATATGACCTTTTCATAGAGCCTCTAGTCAGCACTCAGAATTAAGCTGATGGAGACCAGTTAGGAGGCTGAGATTTTATGTAGATATGCACTGAAGATTCATTTTACAGGGGTGACAATGGAAACAAGAATAGAGTAGAAAGGTTTAGCTGGGCAAGTGGACAGACTTGGGGTCTGATTGAATAAGGAGGACAAAGGAGTGGGAAGAGGCAGAGACAACCCCTCAGTGTTGAACTTGGAAGATGAAATGGCCCTTTTCTTAAGAAAGGCAAAGAAATTGGTATGGGTTGTTACAGGTGGAGGTGAAGACAATACCTGTGAATAGTTCACCTGGAAGAGACATTGTTGGGGTTAATTAAGGTAGAGTGGTGGTTTCTTTCTTTTTCTTTCTTTCTTTCTTTCTTTCTTTCTTTCTTTCTTTCTTTCTTTCTTTCTTTTTCTTTCTTTCTTTCTTTCTTTCTTTCTTTCTTTCTTTCTTTCTTTCTCTTTCATTCTTTCTTTCTTTCTTTCTTTCTTTCTTTCTTTCTTTCTTTCTTTCTTTCTTTCTTTCTTTCTTTCAGAGATTTTATTTATTTATTTGACAGAAAGAGAGACAGCCAGTGAGAGAGGGAACACAAGCAGGGGGAGTGGGAGAGGAAGAAGCAGGCTCCCAGTGGAGGAGCCTGATGCGGGGCTCGATTCCGGAACGCTAGGATCACACCCTGAGCCGCAGGCAGACGCTTAACGACTGTGCCACCCAGGCGCCCCAGAGTGGTGGTTTCTTTGAGGGAGAAGTTGTGGAGAGAGACAAATGGAGATCCAGGGACTGGTCTGTGGCAAACACTGGCATTTAGAGGATGGAAGTGAGAGTGGAATCTTCAACAGATCCAGAGGAGTGATGAGAGAAGTGGAAGGGGATCTCCATGAGAACCAGTTAAGAAGGGAAGTTTAGGGATGCATGGGTGGCTCAGTCAGTTAAGAATCTGCCTTCGGCTCAGGTCATGTTCCCAGGGTCCTGGGATCAAGCTCTGTGTCAGGCTCCCTGCTCAGTGGGGAGCCTGCTTCTCCCTTTCCTCCCTGCTCATGCTCTCTCTTGCTAACACTGTCGCTATCTTTGTCTCTCTTTCTCAAATAAATAAATAAAATCTTAAAAAAAAAAAAAGAAGGGAAGTTTAAGAATAAAGGAGCTTAGAAAGTGGTGAAAGCTCAGGAACCCAAATTGGAGGTGAGGCAAGGAAAGAGCATCATAAGCAAGCAGGTGGTCAGTGGTGACTTGACAAAGGATAGTTTCTGGAGAGTAGTTAGAACAGAAGACATCACAGGAGGTTAAAGAGAAATAAACTTAATTACTTAACAATGAAAACATTTTCTGCCTTTATTACAATCTTATTCCTCATCCTCCACTCTTCCAATCCCAGGTCAGGCCCTTAGTTGCCTCTGGTCTTCCCAGACACTGGTGGTTGTAGCAGTTTCAGCCCTCTGGGAATTGACCATCCAGGAGAGGACTTGACTCTGAGGAGAGAAGGATGAACACACTAGTTGAGCAGCCTAGCTTTCTCCCGTTTGGAAGAGAAATGCATCCCAACCCAGAATTTTAATTTGGGCTTTCCAAACATTTAGCTAAGATGTTGGATAACACCGAATTGTACACCTGTCTTCCTCAAAGTGTTTGAACAAGTTTCTCCGAGGATCCAGATTGGATGGAGATAAGGCAGAAGGGAACATTTGTTCCTTAAGCACCATTTTCCCTTTTACAATCTTGGCCCCAGCTTTTGGACCTGGTCTCCAGTGGGGTTAGCCTAGAGCTGGATGTGGACACGGCAGGCTCAGGCACTGATTAGTGTACCCCTCTCAAATGGATAGGCTAAAACATGGATTAACTGTGGAGAGAAGAAGAGTAGACAAAGGTGAGGAGAAGGTGAGGATGCTCCCTGGGGTCTGCTTTGTTGAATGGAGTGTGCATTAAGCAAGATGGAGAATATAGGAGAAACAATGTGTTTGGGGAAGAAGATTTTGACCTCAGTTCTGAACTGTGTGTTCACAGAGTCCTGTGAGATATCAGGTGCTGTCCAATAGTCATTGAACTCTGTAAGTCTAGCATTCAGAAGAGAGTTCAAGGTGGGGGTAAAGAGTGAAGTGCAACTGGGGTATGGGCCTTTGGGCATGGCGCCACTGGATGCTTGGTGGATTTGCTCTAGTCTTTCCAAAGCTCTTCCCACGGATTAAGGAATGCTGCCCCAAAGAGACCTAAGTGAAGAACTACTGAGAGCAAAACTTACCAGCAGAGAATCAGGACACTTGGCTTCCAATTCCAGTTCCAATGTAACTCGCTGGGCGACCTGAGGCAAAGAGCTGCTTGTTTCTGGGACTCAGTTTTCTCGGTGTAAACTGAGGGGATTAGCTCTTGCTGTCTTCCTCCACTGGCACCTGCGTTTCCATAGCGATGTCTTACAGTGGTCCTCCAGATGAGGTAGAGTAGGAGGAATGCGGACACCTTGACAAGGTACAGTCAGGCCTCAGAGTTCTAGAAAGAAACTTGGACGGCCCCGTTGAGGGCCACGAAAGAGAATAATCATTTTTACCAATTCACCAGGCACAGAAGAAAGCACTCTGCTTCCCTCTGGTTGTTTGATCCTCACAGTGCTCCCACTCCCATTTTCAGATGAGACGCTGAAGCCTTAAGAGGTGAGACACTTCCCTGAGTTCTGATGGCTTTCAGAGTGAAGGAATCAGAAGTCAAATCCAGGGCTCCCTAATTCTGTACCAATGCCCACCAACAACAGGTGCGAGTGAGTGCAAGGCTAAGAGCGGTAGTGGGGCAAAGGGGGAATATGAGATAAAAACTTTTCTTTTACTCTGAGTTCTGTAAATGTGTTTTGATGTTGCGCAGGTAACTAGTGATAACAGAAACAAGATTTTTAAAAAGTCTCCTCAAAAATGTGCTCAGTAAATACTTAAAAATCCTTCTTTAAAAAATTCCAGTCTTTTTTCGGTTAAAGGAAAGGATCACTCGACTTAATGCCAGTGTAATGACAGCTTCCAAGTTCTAGGACCCATATGGGTCCTGCCCCAATCCCTCTTCTCCTTCCACGCCAAGCACAAGACAGCACAGAAATTAGGGTGGGTCTGAGCTGGTCCTGGGCTGGAAGGCGGTTAAATGCCCCAGTGGTGGACTGTGGAGGGCTGGCTGGAGCATGACAGGGTGGGGTAGTTGGTGTTACTGTGTGGGGAACTAGGCAGGTCCTTGCAGAAACAAATGCAAGATCTAGCATGTAGTATGTATGCACTTAATAAATGGTAGTTATTAATTCTATTTGCATATTATTATTTTTTGAAGCATTCTGCAACCTGAAAATCCCAGACAATGCAAATGCTAATGGATATGAGAATGCAAATTGGTCTAGGAGAGTAGGGACCACATCTATGGTGGCAGGGTGGGAGAGGGGAGGGGAGGGTACCTTCACGGCCCTATCCACAAGGCCTGGCAAACTACCTAGCATATAGTAAGTGCTCAATAAATATTTATTGACTAAATCAATGAATAAATAAAATCAAGCCAAATCCACTTCTCTCTGCAAAGATACAATACAACATGCTGGTTAAATATACAGACTTCAGAGCCAGACTGCTGGGGTTCTTGTCCTAGTCCTGACTGGCTGCGGGAGCTTGGGCAAGCTGCTTAACTACTCTGTGCCTTGGTTTCTTTATCTGAAAAAGAGGGGATGATTATAAAACTAACTCCTTCAGATAGTTGTGGTGAGGCTTAGGTGACTTAGTCTCTGGGATGTGTCTAGAACATTCTCTGGCACATAGGGAGAACTAGATGGTGGTTTGCTATTATCTCTTTGAGAAGCATTTGCAGTTTTTAGAAGATTTTATTTATTTTAGAGAGAGAGAGAGAGCAAGAGCGCACAAGCAGGGGGAGTAACAGAGGGAGAGGGAGGTACAGGCTCCCCACTGAGCAGGGAACCCCAAATGGAGCTTTATCGCAGGACCCTGAGATCATGACCTGAGCCAAAGGCAGATGCTTATCTGACTGAGCCACCCAGCCACTTGAAAAGCATTTGTATTTTTAAAAGACTCTAAAAGCAGATGTATTTATGATTGCCTATAGCCCCAAAGAATGAATCAATGACTGAATTCCAACATCTCTCAAAATACACAAGAAAGGCAATGTTATCCAAGACTCCATTCAGGTTATATTTTGCTGGGACTGAGAGGAGATTTAAGAATATTGCAACAGCAGGGTGGGTTTTGGTCTGAAGCAGCAATCTGAAATCACTAACTTCTGTCTCCTGAGAGGAGAACCATGAGGGCTGGCCACACCACCTCTCTGATAAAGGAAGAAGAAGTAGGTGGCTCAAAGTGTCGCAGAGCCCACCCACCTCTAACACAGCCTGCATTTTCCTGTTGGCCCAAAGCTTGAGAACTTTTCATGGCACCAGAAACTTGCATGATTAGAAATGCTTCTTCCATAGGTCGGAATCTAGAAACGAGGACAATTTCACTTAATGAGAATATCGCAGGCAGCCAATATCAGAAGTTAGGAGGCTGGGTCAAGAAATGTTCTTTACTGTTAATCCTACTTGCAGTGAAACGTGTTCCATCATTTGTACTGGTCTGAGCTCAATCAGGGAAGTTGAACTCGAGGAAGATTGTGGAGCAAGGAGCTTGGAGGAAGTAGAGCGTTCACAATTGCGGGAGAGACTAGGAGAGCACAGGCCTGAAAAGGAGATTTGAAGGATCTCAGAACAGTCACTAACCAGCCCTAGTGCTGGTAGATGAGCTGAAACTTGCATGGAAATCTGGAGGCAGGGCACACCCTGCAGCTGGAGTTTCCCCACCGTGGGGGCTGGCGTCGAAGTTTGTGGAAGGTGGAGGGTTTGGCATGGTATTGCTGAGCCAGTTTGAAGCAAGGTGTCTGGTGGTGGGAGCTGGCATTGTTACTGGTTCATGAGGCTGGTGATAGGGACGGAGAGCTGGAAGAGAAGCTAGTCACAGAGTGGGAAGACTGCCTGTCCCTTTGTGTGCAACTCTCCCCTCTTCTAAGAGAGGAGGCAATGGCTTCTGCTTCTACCCCTGAGACCCATGACCAGATAGATAGTCAAGGGGATTTTGTGATACAGAGTTCCCAGCACAGCCAAGGCGATGACAGAACAGTTGAGTACATGCGTCACCAAATACTATTCTTTACAGTTCCTTTTTCTTTCAGTCATTCAAATGTATAAAAACTGTTCTTAGCTTGTGGGCTACAGCTATATGGAAACAGGCAGCAGGCTGGAATTGACCCACGTGCCATGGTTTGCTGACTTCTGCTTCAGATGATCCTTCATAAAGAGTAATTTTTATAACCGATTAAGAAAGTGGGAGGTGAAGTGTTTGAAGTTCGTCTGGAGACCACTGGCTATAACTGCTATATTACTACTACCATCACTGTAACAGACAAACCTTGAAGTCTCACTGGCTTACCCTAAGTGTATTTCCGCTACTATGCAGTCCAAGCAGGTGTTCCCAATGAGTGGGTGGCTCTCCTCCAAAGGGTGACTCAGGCACCTGAGCCCTATCCACCTGGTGGCTCTACTCCCAGTCAGCAGATGGGGGAAGACGAGGCGGTGGTGTGCTTGCTTCTCAACCACAGGAGCCCAGAAGCAGCACACACAGCTGGACCACATTTAGACATCCAGGGGTGTGTGGGGAGCACTGATAGAGACGGTAGCTGCTAATGTCTGGTCATGGTGCTTGTTGTGGAAGAGAGTGCCAGTCTGCATTGGGTTCTCAACAGTCCCTGTCAAATAGATGTTCTTGGGCAAGAACTTGAATGTGGATAGGGATGCTGATTAAGGGTGACTCCGTGAACCAAGCTGAAGACAGAGAGGACATTCTTCTATGAAAGTTAAAGCTACTAATTAGGCCATATGCCCGGCACAGAGGGAGGGCCAAGATTTCCCTCCGAGAAGTACCCTGTGGATGCCAAATAGAAGCTCCGCATGTAGGTGGTGAAGGCCTCAGTGTTCTTCACACAAATGCATGACTGTAACATATTTTATCTGGAAAAGCTTCAAAGAATTTCGACCAATTGCCCGGCCAACATAGCTTTAAAAAACCATTAATGAAGAACTCAGGGAACTTATAATATTAAGTAATATAACCTCCTGTTGAACCTTCCAAAATATAATCATCTTAAAATGTATTTCCAGGTAAATCAAGGGTTTTCACCTTTGGTACTCTTTACATTTTGGGCCAGATAATTCTCTGCTGTGAGGGTGTCTTGGGCATTGTGAATGTTAGTAGCTTTCCTGGTCTCTACACAATGGATACCAGTAACATCCTCTGCCCCTCTCCCCAGCTGTGACAATGAAAAATGTCTCGGGACATTGCCAAGTGTCTCCTGGGGGCAAAACTGCCCTGGGATGAGAATCGCGGAGTAACTGAATGAAAGAACTTACTGAATACAATTATTAAAAATGAGCCAACTAATTGTTGTAGGAGCAAACATAAATGACAGTGTTGATCCTAGAAGGATCCGTCTTGGGTCATGCTTTCTGACAACAATTAGGAATTGGGCTGATCTGTTGAGACCTCTCGGTGAAAGATGAAACTCGATCAGCAGCATAGGCGAGAATAACTGCCTTCAATCTGTTCCCTTCAATTCCCAGTAGCAGGAGGGCATTCCGCTACACATTCCAAAATGGTTTCAGGTCAATAATTTAAAGTAAATAAAATATAGGGTATAGGATTGGAGCTAAAATATGCCAGAATTAACTTGCTTGAAACTATTTTCCAATCTGTCAATTTGTTCCTACCAACTTTGACCCTGGAGGTGGCTTTAAGTCACAGGTTCCAAATATACAAATAATACCCAGAGCCCTCAACATTTACTGTTTCCTGGCTGCAATCTCAAAGGCCAAGATATGATTAATAAAGGCTGAAAGCTGAACCCATTTCTAAGTGCATGCTCTACAGAAGGATGGAGAATCCACTTAGCCTCACAGCTGAAACAAACAAAAATGGTTGGTTATCTTTGTCTCATTATTACTGTCATTATTATGATAACAATGAGCAATTGCAGGGTGGCTTTGCCGAAAGCTATGCAAGCTGGACATGTAGAATATCTCCCTCATCTTGTCCAGCTCTTGCCCTGGCTCATAGAACTCCACCCCCTGGGCTTTTAAAAGTTCTCCCCGGGGCACCTGGGTGGCTCAGTCGTTAAGTGTCTGCCTTCGGCTCAAGGCGTGATCCCGGCATTCTGGGATCAAGCCCCACATCAGGCTTCTCCGCTAGGAGCCTGCTTCTTCCTCTCCCACTCCCCCTGCTTGTGTTCCCTCTCTCGCTGGCTGTCTCTGTCAAATAAATAAATAAAATCTTAAAAAAAAAAAAAGTTCTCCCATCTCTGTTGATTTGGCTTCAGGAGGTCTGAGGTGGGTCCAGAAACAGGTACTTTTTCAGGTCCCCCCCCATTGGTTCTGATGGGGCCAACAAATTTGCAGGTTGTTACCATGAGTTGTGCTTGGCTCACACCTCACCTGACTCCAAAGCCCGACAGTTGCCAAAAGAGGTAAAAAGCAGGTGCTCTTTGAAGCCAGGACTTCCTGTCCACAGATGGGGAGGCTGGCATTTAGTAGCAACGTGGGATAAGACTGGACTTGCTGAGTGAGGGGGCAGAGTGGACAAGCGCTGGAAAGGCAGAGCCTAGTGGGCAAAGTGAAAAACGCAGTTTCCGCTCAGGTCATTCGTCTCCTGACTGTGAGCTCAAGGCCCCCCTCAGAGCCAGACACTCCGCAGGAGGAGTGGAGTCTCATGGCGGGGAGTGGCGGTGTCAGCACTTGAGGTAGAACTTTTCTGTTGTCAAAACACCTTGATAGGGTTGTTGTAGGGATTAAAGAGAGAGTTAATAAATGCGAGGCTCTTAGAACTCTGCCTGACACATAGTCAGCTCTTCATGTGTGTTCTTTTGGATTAAAATCCTTTGCCCCCTTTGACCCCCCGTTTCTTCGGTAACCTCCTGGTGTAACTGGTCCCCATCACAAACTCTCCCCCAGTTCTATTTGTGGGTTGCTTCATCCATCCCCTGCTTCTCCCACCCCAGAACCTTCAGCCTTTGCCTGCACTGGGCACTGGGAAGGTGCTGTCCCATCAGCCTCCTGCCAGCCTCCCTCTGCTTCAGTGGAGCTGGGGTGGAACTCGCTGCTGCTCTGAGACCACTGAACCTTGCACTTGCTTCTGGGCTTGAGCTAGCCATGGACCTGGAGAGCCTGATGGGCAAACCCATGTTAGTGATGAAAGCAGGACTTGGGTAACTGAAATGTCATGGGGAGGGGACAGAAGGAAGGATAGCAGAAGGGAGGAAAGGATGAATTAGGAGGGTCGCTGAGGCTGTGGAAGAGGCTGGGGACAGTGGCAGAGGGTCTGAGAGCCAGCTCGGCCAGAGCTAAAGCAGGTCATTGCCACCCCATGGCCTCTGGGGCCTTCTTGGGGATGCCAAGGAAAGCTCAAGTGGGAATCTAAGGTGGGGTGGGGGAAGCCCGTGCTGCAGAGAGAATGAGGAAAGGTGCCATGAGCTGGAAATAGACCAAACACATAGTCACTGCTGCCCAGTGGGACTTGGTCCCGGCTTGCTCCTGATCTGGTGTGGTCTTGGGATTGGCACCTGGGAGGCTGTTAGCAGTGCTGAAGCTCAGGCCCTGCTCAAACCTGTGGGATCAGAAACTCTGGGGTGGAGCTCGGGAACCTGTTCTAACACACCCCGCAGTGATTCTGATGGGGCCATGTCTGAGTGCTTCTTAAACAGCAAGGGAGGTGTAGAGGGATGTGGAGCCATTCCTCGACCTCCTGATTCTTAACTGATGCTTGCTGATAGCAAAATACAGAAAGACCAGTCGGGGAATGAATGAGCAGCTGAACAAAAATTGCTGTATTATTTATTCCTTGATTTAACAGATGGTTATTGGGTCGGGCGTTCTTTGAGCACCGTGGAAGTAACTGTGAACAAAAGAGACAAGAATTCTTGCCCTGATAGAGCTTCCATTCTTGGAGGGGAACTTAGTAATGAAGAAGAGCTATAAATTATGTAGTATATAAAAGGTGAACCGTGCTAAGGAGAAATAAAGATCAGGGGAGGGGGCAGTGGATGGTGGCGGGGGGCAGCAAGAGCATTTGTCGTTTTAGACAAAGTGGCCAGAGAAGGCCGAAGCACAAGGGAGCAGTGGAATCAAGTCCTGCAGGAAGTGAGCGAGGAGCCCGCTGCATGCCTGGAGAAAGATCATTTCAGGCAGCAAGGACTCAGTAGGTACTGTGTGTGTGCAAGAGGTGCTAGCTGGGTGTCTGTCTGCGGGGAGGAGGCTGCGGGAAGGGGGCAGGGACATCTTATAAGTAGAATAGGGAGAAGAACCTATGAGATTGTGACACCCTCAGAACACCTGGGCCCAAATGGCCTGGGGAGTGCTCAGGGTTTGCTGATAATCAGATATCTTTGGCTCTGACTACCTTCACCGTCATTTTCCCCCTGTGACTCCAAAGGCTCTTCCCCATCACAAGCTCATACCTTCTCCTTGGGCTGTTAAAATATTAATGAGAGTTGCTTAAATCGATTGCACACTTCCTCAATGCCACACCCTTATTATCATCCACATTTTACAGATAAAGAAACAGGTTTCTTGTCCCAGATCACCCACTGAGTGGGGGGACAACTTCTGGGCCTCCAGCGCCAGGGTCCCCCGGGGCCTGATGGTCCCTATACTTCCCTACTACCCCTTGCCATCTGGTAGTCTAGTTGTGACCACCTATCAGGGTGCGGAGGAAAATGGTGGGAAGGAGATGGGGACTGGCAACAGGGCACAGAGGTGACAAGGAGGGAATGTCTTGAAGGTGAGGATTTTGAGCTCCCTGCAGTTTCTGTCCCAGAGTATTTGGCAGGGGACAGTGGGGACAGAGTGAGGCAGAAGTGCACTTCTACTAGAGAAAAAGCTGCTAGAAATGGCAGACAGAAATGGCAGACAGGGTGCACTTCTACTAGAGAAAAAGCTGCTAGAAATGGCAGACAGTGTGACTGTTATTGTCAAGTGACCACCTCAGGAAATGGCCAACCATGCTTTGGTCACAACTGTGAGGCCATGTCACCATGTGGGAAAAGTAGATTCCAGAGCCAAAAGATCAGAATTTCAGTCTTAACTGTTTACAAAATCTTGAGCACAGGGGGCCTGAGTGGCTCAGTCGGTTAAGTGTCTGTTTGGCTCAGGGCATGGTCCCAGGGTCCTGGGATGGAGCCCCATATTGGGCTCCTTGCTTAGTGGGGAAACTGATTCTCCCTCTGCCTGCTTCTCCCTCTCCCCCTGCTTGTGCTCTCTCTCTGACCAAATAAATAAATAAATAAATAAATAATAAAATAAAATGCCACGCAAGAACAAGATATTACTGCAGACATTGGCAAACCTTCATTAGAAGGTCAAACCTGACATGAGAACGTCTGTGCCGCTTTTCCTGAGACAATGGTGCTGCTGCTTTATCCTTGAGTGCTTACAAGCAGGCACTTGAGAGATTTATTTGCGAAGTTTGCTCCAAAGTAACTTGATGTCAACTCAATTTTTTCTTACCAGGAATACCCAAACATCCTTGGCAGTTATCTCTGGATAACAGAATTAGAGTTGATTCTTACTTTATTTTTATATGGTTCTGCATTAAAAAAAAAAAGCAAAGGCATGGACATTTGAAAGAGTGAGGAGAGGTTGGGTAACCACAAGAGGCCAGTTGTGGCTGGAAGGTGGGGTGTGTGGGGAGGTCGCAGATGGGACAGGAGAGATTGTGTCTGTGGAGTCTTTTGTTCAATGGCCCTATACTGCTCTGCTCCCAGCTTAAAGCTGTCAGTCTCAACGTGTGCTCCCAGACCAGTAGCACTGGCCTCACTTGGGAACTTACTAGAAATGTAAATTCTCAGGCCCCATCCCAGACATGTTGCATCAAACTCTGGGGATAGAGCCCAACTCTGTTTTAATAAGGCACCAGGTGATTTTGGCACATGTTGAAGCCTGAAAACCACTGGTGTAAAGTATGCCCAAGTTGGGACAAGGCTCTCGGCCCCCAGTGAGCTAACAAAAAAGAACCAGTTGCCTCAGTTATCTATTAGCCTCTTGGCGCAGGTCCTTTGGGTTGGTTCTCCAAGCTGTAGAGAAGTCCTTTTCCTTGCTGTACAGCAGTGAGATGAGGACTTGCCTCTGAATGATTAGTTGGCATTTTATTTACTGGCAGAGAAGCATCTGGGAGGGACAGACTTCACAGTGCTTTCTCAAATGAGTTGCTTCTTTCTTTGAGGTAATAAGATCTAGATGTAACCCGAAAGAGGTCCTCAGAAGGCACTGGGTCATCTAGTTCTGAGGTGTTACAATGTGTTCCCTGATGGTTCTCTAGACCTTGTGGCTATTCCCTGCTTGTTCCCATTATCCAAGGACAGAGCCTCCACCTGGCCTCCCACAGAACGAGTTGGTCAGGGGTGCACTGAATTGCTGTGAATCCCTCAGAGACAGCCCCAGACTTCAGACTCTCTGATGCCTCACCTGGAAGCCATCTCTGCTTCATCTCTACCTACTCTACTCCCAAACGACCTGGTATTACAACCATCTCTGTATGTCTTGTCTTCCTTGTAGTCTAACGTGCTTAGCAAATAGTGAAGAATTCAGTAAATAATAGTTACTATTATTATTGTTGTTGTTATTGTGTATTAAACAAGTGGAGAAGAGGGGAAGGGCACTCCAGGTAGAGACAACGGTGGGGTCACCTGCAAAATTTTCAGGTCCTGGAGCAAAGTGAGAATGTGAAGTCTGACTAGGGAGCTGGGAAATCAGTCTCCCCTTCCCATCAGCCCACTGTCCCAACCCATGTGTGATGGTGACCCCCAAGAGATTGCAATCTCTACACAGAGACGTGTTCGGATTCTGGATCAAGGGTGGGGGAGAGGTCCCCACTGAGTTACCTGACAAAACCCAACACCAGGGCACTGCCATCCCAGGGCAGGGATGGCTATGACCATGTCCTGCAGGGATTATGCCCAAACCTGACCCTCTCTACTCACGCACCTGGGCCCTGGCTGAGGCTGGAGGGCAGTGGAGGAAAGACTCCGTTGTCACCCAGGCAGAGGGCGGAAGCTGTCATGGAATGGGAGGGGGATATTGGACTCCAGGGGCAGGGAGCAGGTGGCCAAGAGGTGGGACCACATATGAGCAGAGGCTCTAAGTGCCTGGCATACCTTTAATTGCCCCATTGGACTTCACTTAGAAGTTCAAAGAGACAATTAGAATTTCAAGACAGCCATTACAGAGCAGTATACTCCAAGCACAGGGCCCTCTGAGTGTGGAGACCTGTGTGACTGCCCTGGCCGTGTGCTCGTGAAGACAGTCCTGTGGGCTAGAATATGTAAAGATATGGCATGTTAGGGGAACTGCAAAGTGACACATTGTAAGAAAAAAGTTTTTGTTTTTGCTTTTTTCAAAATTTCATTTAAATTCTAGTTAGTTAGCATATAGTGTAATATTGGTTTCAGGAGTAGAATTTAGTGATTCATCACTTACATACAACACCCAGTGTTCATCACAACAAGTGTCCTTAAGGCCCATCACCCATTTAGCCCACCCCCCCACCTCCTTCCATCAACCCTCAGTTTGTTCTCCATCATTAAGGGTCTCTTCTGGTTTGCTTCCCTCTCTCTAAGAAAAGAGTAAGAGTTAATTCTGAGGTGAGGAGGGGTAGGAGGTGAGGCTACAGAGGCAGATAACATAATATTTAATAGGTAGGCAAAAGGAGAGCCATCAAATTTTTATTTTTCAAGTTAAAAGATATATAGAATTGATACAGAAAAATTGGAAACATAGGACTTTGTTAGTTTCCTAGGGCTGCTGTTACAAATGACCATAAACTGGGTAGCCTAAAGCAATAGAAATTTATTCTCATAGTTCAGGAAGCCGGAAATCCAAAATCAAGGTGTTGGCAGGTTTGGCTTTTCCTGGAGTCTCTGAGGAAGGAATTGACTGATGTCCCTCCCCTAGCTTCTCCCAACCCCCCAGCTGCCTGCAAGCTGTGGCATGTGTTCCCTGGCTCGCTTCCCTCCATGATCTCTGCCTCCATCTTCACACGGCCGGCCTTCGAGTTTGTGCCTCTGTCTCCACCTCTTCTTATAAAAATACAGGTCACTAGATTTCGGACCTACACTAAAACCAGGATGATTTAATCTCAAGATCCTTAACTATTTACACCTGCAAAGACCCTTTTTCCAAATAAGGTCTCATCCTGAGGTTCTGGGTGGACATGAATGAGGAGGGGCAGGGCATTATTCAAATCACTAAAGAATAAACTCACCCAGGCTTCTGCTACCTAGAGCTACCAGTGGTGAATACTTTAGGGTATATCCTTCCAGTGCATTCTATGTATAGATTTAGCTTGTATATTTGTTTCACTTAATGCTGATCTAGTATGTGGAGTTTGCTGAAAGGAATTTTTAAGCAAGGAAGGTGATCTGCTCAGGGACATGGTATGTAGGAGCCGTTCATCCTGGCTCCCAGGAAAAAACTATGCCCATCTCATCTCAATTTCCTGTTCAGTAACCTCATGTCAGAAGCTTGCAATCAGCAATGGTGGGAGTACTTATACCACAGTAAATCAGCAAAGGCTACAAATCTGGGCTTATTTATTTATTTTTAGGAGAGCCAATTTACTAGCACATCAGTAGATTCTTACCTGGCAGAGGAGAGAGAGGAACATTCTAGGCAGGAATTATAAGAGACAAGGCAGGTAAGTATGGAGGCACTGCTGTGTTTGGGAACGCCAGCCAGAAGGGGCTGACTGTCCCAGAAGGGGCTCACTGGGCAGTGGTAGGCACTGAGGCTGGATGGAGCTTGAGCTGCTGCATTGGGATGGGCCTTGTGAGCCATGCAAAGGTACTGGGGACTGTGTTTTAGGAAGACAATAACTGGTAGCAAAGTAGCTGGTGGATGAGTGTACAGTGAAACTGGTGGCTGGGAGACTGGTTAGGAAGCACTTATAAGAGGAGAGGAAACAACCATGAGAGTCAACAGAGCATCACCGAGTCTCTGCTTGCGCCGGTCAAGGCAAGGCCGAACTCGAGCCCAGCTAGTCCAGCCAACCCTCAGACGCCTCCTACACTCAGAATTCAAGGCCCATTCCAACATGTCTGTGGAACCCTTGGTTATGGTAAACAAACCTCCTTATAGCCTGAATCTCTTTAAAAACAAACAAACAAACAAACAAACAAACAATCAAAACCTTCCCTTGCTTCCCTGATATTTAATTCTTTCTGGAGAGCTTGGGCTCTCCCATTTAGGGGGTGGAGGCAGGTTATCAGAATTCTAGCATTTTGTTGCTCTTCCCCAAACATTTCCCACCACCTTTCTAAAACTCTCTGCCCTTTGAGGCAGTACCAGCCTATTTTGTTAATGTGCTTTGTGGATCTTCTTCCTAGTATTTGAGGTCCTGGGGACCCACAGTGTTTTTACCCAGCTCCAGTTCTGTGTCATCCTGGAAAACTTGAACCATGCGGTTGATATCCCCTATATCTGGACTCTAAGTTCCCTGGCCTTATGATTGATTTTACTGATCTATGTTAAATTTTCTTTTTTTTTTCTTTTTTTCTTTTTTAAAGATTATTTATTTATTTATTTGAAGGAGAGAGACAGCCAGTGAGAGAGGGAACACAAGCAGGGGGAGTGGGAGAGGAAGAAGCAGGCTCCTAGCGGAGGAGCCTGATGTGGGGCTCGATCCCATAACGCCGGGATCACGCCCTGAGCCGAAGGCAGACGTTTAACCGCTGCGCCACCCAGGCGCCCCTATGTTAAATTTTCTACCTTACAGAGAATATACTGTAAGATATACAGTATACTGGAATATTTACCAGGAAGCAGAAGTTATCACTCTTCTCCAAACTCTTTCCTAACATATTACTCCTTCACTGTCTCCTTTGTTTTTCAGAAACTACTTATTTATTTTTATTTAAAGGAATGTTTTTTTAACAAATCTCTACACCTAATGTGGACTCGAATTCACGACCCCAAGGTCAAGAGTCGCAAACTCTACTGACAGAGCCAGCCAGGTGCTCCAGAAACCAACTCTTTTGAGGACCATGCCATCTGACTCTGCCACTTCGTCTCATCACGGACATCAGTGTGACTGGGGCGGTCACAGGACTCCACACTCAGAAGGGTTTCACACTTGGTTTAATGTTTCCCTGTTGCCATCTGAAGGGATTTTGTTGTTGTTGTTGTTTTAAGTAGACTCTACACCCAGTGTGGGGCTTGAATTCACGACCCTGAGATCAAGAGTTGCATGCTCTACCAACTGAGCCAGCAAGGTGCCCCATCTGAAGTTTTTAATAATTTTGTGTTTGAACTTGTGTTTAGCAAGTGAAGTCCAACAGGACGATGGAGCAGGCTTGTGAACAGAGGAGATATGTGCGACATGTGGGTCTGCCATTCCTTGCTGCCCCCTGTGTATTGCATTCATGATGCCCCACAAGAAAGGAATCCTGGTGGACACATGATGTGTGGGAGTTCAGTGAGACTTAAAATGAATACTAGGTAAGTGTGTTATTTCTATGACTGAATAAGTGGGATTTTTTATAGCCCCAGAGGCCACACTTCCTGTTTCAACTAGAACTTGCTTCAAATGCAGGAAGAAGGCAATTTAAGAAACAAAAACAATCAAGGAACCCTATCCTATCCTTTTTTATTGTATCATAAGCCAGCCACTTACTGTGCAAATGATGACACAGAAGGAAAGGGAAAGATTGGGGGACCCACAGTTCCTTCCTTACTCAGCGGTAAGCCCGAGGTAGAGTGTTGGTAGATTGGCATGTACATCAAGAAGCAAAATAAAAACAGGTGAGTTAAGTTTATTCTGGTAAGAATGAAACACACGTGCACGTGCCAGCTATGAAATAGAAATTCTGTAATTGCAGTGATTCTGCATATGAGTCAAGTGTTCTTGTGTTTGCATTTAAAACTGACATTGCATGATGTAAAGATGAACAGTAAAATTCATGCTAATAATTTGAAATTTTAATTTTTCTCTACTGAGAACAACATTAAACGGCAAATGAAAAACGCTATCACAAGAGAAAGAATGTGGAAGAAAGAAAAAAATGTTTTACAGACTCATGTTCATGGCCACAGGCTTCCTCTCCACCCTAAAACCTGGCATCGTGCTCTGCAATTTCAACATTCACTTGGTTGATCTGCGGTCCAGAAATACATGTTTTGAAAAAGGTAGTGTATTGTCTTAAGATACAAAGTTGTATATACATGAAATACTTAAAAAAATTGATGCTATTTTAGACAAGGGTGTTTATTCCAATACTTCTTACAACAGTAAAATTTGAAACAATACATGTGGAATATGATGGAATGCAGCATCAGCTCTTCCCCGGGCCCCCAGCCTGCTGGCTCACTCTGCAAATTGTGGACTTGCCAGCCCCCACAATTGTGTGAGCCAGTTTCTTAAAATAAATCCCTCTCTCTATGCATACAGGCCCTATTGGTTCTACTTTTCTGGAGTCTAATACAAGGTCCTTCCTATACTTTTCTTCCCTTGTCCCTTTCTATAACCATATCTGGACTGTGCCATGACCAGAACCTGCGCCGCCTCTGAAATCTTACCCCCACTTGGGACCTCAGAGGCCACCCTCTGACTCTTCCACCTGTGTCTAAATCTGTTTCTGCGGTCTCATTTGGTCCAGTCATCCTTCCATTTCCTCACCGTCCACCAGCCCTCTTCTGGATGACTTCTCTGTCCTTACCCAGCTTAAGCTTCCACATCCCATTATCTCAATCACTCTCCTGCCCAAATTTCCTACTTCCTTCTCTTTGTCCTTTTGCTCCAGCTGTCCTGCCAGTTTCCAACTCTGGATCAGCCTAGCCAGCTGCTGCCTTCCCTTTTATACCCGCATGACTGATACATTAGTCGGGGTTCTTCAGAGAGGCAGAATTCCTTCTTCCTCTGGGGGATGTCATTATTTTTTCTCCTAAGGACTTCAATTAATTGGGTGATTATGGAACATAATCTGCTTTACTTGAAGTTTATTCTGCATTAGGGAGAGTAATTTGCTTTACTAAAAATCTACTGATTTCAATGTAATTATATCTAAAAAAGAATCTGACCAAACATCTGGAAATCATAGCCTAATCAAGTTGACACATAAAATTAACTATCACAGCTGAGTAGCTGGAAAAACTCACGTTTTCATTTAGCATATAGTTATTGAGCTATGTGTTGAAATGTGCTATGTGTTGAAAACATAAAGATGACTAAGACCCAATCTTTTTCCCCTCAAGGAGCTCATCATCTCTTGGAGTGAGGTGGACACAGAAGCAGATATTTATAACACAAGGTGATGAGTGCCAGAATGGAAAGGGTATTAGAGGTAAGCAGTGTGTTATCTGCTTGTGGGATACACGATTTGACCTGGTTCTATTAAATAAATCATAGGATCAAGGAACTTTGAATCCTCGGAATAAATCAACCTCATGGTTGAAGTTGTACAGGTTGACACAGGACTTGGATTGGACGAAGAGGTGACAACGGAACAGTATCTTAAAGAATAAGTAGGAATTGAGTAGGTGAGGAAGGAAGAAAAGAACAAGGCATTTCAGGTTGGATTGTGGGGTGATAGTGTGCCATACAGCACAAATCGTAATATTGTGCATCAGGAATTTGTGTTACTCAAGTGGAAAGATGGGGAATGCAAAAGGAAAGATTCTTGAGTTCAATGAAGCAACATGTATTTACTGGGAGTTTTGCCAGGTACTAAGCATGTGTATGAGGTCTGGGGGAGAGAGGACACTGGGATGGAGTGAGGTGTTCCTGATGGCAGAGTTAACAGGCTGGGGACACACACATACACTGGGGTTCTCCATGGACTGGAGTGATCAGGGATGGCTTTGTCCATTGTAGTTATATGTGTCTTGTGTTTGCAGTGCTGGAGGATGGGGAGCCCAGGGTGGAGGGGAAGGAGAGCAGAAAGAAAAGGTGTAGTCATAATGTAAACAGACATCCAAAGAAGGCTTATAGGAACCTGGTTTCCACTATACTAGGAAGAGACCAAACTTGCTGGTGGTGAGAATTTATGTTAGAAGGAGATTTTACCTTACCTCCAAGCTAATAAGCCTGCTTCATGGATGCTGGCAGAAGACACAAGATTCCTGGGTCAGAGATAAAGCACAGCTTATTACTTACAGCAATAGCAGTAACTCAAGTAACATCATGTTGATGTTTATTCCTCAAACCTCAATTTCCACAGGATAATACATGAAAGAGCCAGGTAATGCTTGCACAAGGAGGGGGCTACATTAGAGGAGAGGAACCCCAAGTTGGGGAACTTGAATCTTTTATAATGGACACTAAGCCTACTTGAACTTTGGAAGGGAGACACTATCTTTATTATATTAAATAGTAAACAAACTTGCCAGTGCTGTGGAGGGAGCCATCTCTGTCTTTCAAGGCTGCTTGCTAAACCAACATCCGTGAGAAGATAGTCTCAAAATCAGGTGGTCCTGTGACCCCAAGATATTCAGAAATGCCAGGAAACTATAGAGAGTTGTCCCCTAAAATGACAAGGCTTTGATAATGATGCCCTGGAGGGTTGACAAAACCCCTTCACTCCCTATCTCTTTCCTCCAGTGGACCCACAACACGTAGGTGACTTTTCTGGTTGACCTCAAAGGTGGAACCTTCTATTACACGGACATTCTTGAAAATGTCTCAAAGATCTGACCACCATGTAACTGAAGTTTGACCCTAAAGGGAAGTTCAACTTGTCTGTATGTGGTTAGTTTAATGATCCTTCACCAAGCAGGTCTTTAAGCTACTTTGATTGTTTTACCTCAAAGCTCTCCGGTTCCTGACTAGCTTGAAATTTTGTGAAACTGGATCAGTCTTATTTACTTGGACCCAAAGACTGAGCCCATAATTAAGAGGTATATGAGGAATGTTCAGAAACTTTCTGAAAGAGTTTTCTCAAATTCGAGAGAAATGAAATGCATGTAGAACTTGGCAGATAAGAGTTGTAAAACAGAGCAATCACATACCCCAGAGAAAGATTTTATGAGGCCATTGAAGTTCCTTCTAAACCCCCAGTCTTGTCACAGGATTTTTTTCTCTGTCACGGTGCCCATGGTTCTTGGTCACGCTGCTTCGAAGAAGGAAGAGGTAGACCAGACCGAGTGGTGGGCAGCAACGCAAGGTTTATTGAACGATAGCAAAGTGATAATACAAGGCTCCCAAGGAGGGAGGGGACCCAAAGGGGTTGTCATTGGAGTTTCTAAGTCTAGGGGTTTTTATGGACTTGTAATCTGATTAACCCTCCCTGCGCCAGTCATCCAATCAGGTTTTTGTCACCTATCTATCACATGGGAAAAGGTGGAGGGCTCCTTCCCAGGTGATGTAAAATCCTTTTAAGGGAGGTTTTCCTCTTGGGGTGGGAGTGGCAGGGCTTATCCCTGCCTGCCTGCCTTCCGATGATCCTTCATCATTGTTACTTTATAACCTCGCCAGACTGAACATTCACACTTTGGCACCTTCAGATGAGGATGAATTATAGCAACAGCCATGAAGATGGGACCAAGAACTGTAGTTACCAATGCTCTAAAAGGGCCTGTATCCTCAGCCCCTTCAGAGACCAGAGGGCTCAAACGGAGGCTGTATTTGGTGTAGTGGTCCAGGCCTGTACTGTGAGTGAAACTAAACTTGTTTCCATCACAGCGACTGACTGAAATGGGGATCACCATCCATACTAAAGGCAACTAGGTATAGATTGGACATCATGGATCTCAACCCATGGGAGGTGGCCTGGAGAAAAACTTAACTCGGTACAGGGAACCCATATTGGTTGGGACAAACAAGCCCCAACAAATTCTCTCTACTGAGGAGTATGAATGTCAGATCCAGAGAGCTGCTGGCATCCTTAGTAAGCAAAGCTATGGGTGTTTCAATTCTCCCTGAGGCCTGCTGGTCATCCCAGTCCAGGATACAGTGGAACCTGGGAAAAATAGTTAAGGGTGAACGGATTCTGCATGCCCTCACATTCCCTTATGTCCTCATCGCGGTTTCTGATCCACCCTTGAAATTTTGCACTGTAACATTATTGCGTCCTAAGACAATCAAAAGGCCTTTTAATCACTGTGTAACTAGACCCAGAATCAGAGGTAGGGAATAAGTGAAGGAGTCCCACATGTGAATGAGCGGAGATGCTGGCAAGTGAGGCATTATGCTCTAGCCCCGGAAACCACAAACACCAAGATGGTCAAGCATCTGCTGGTAAGGAGAGAAGTTAGTTTCACTGTCTGCACTGCTAAAGACGAAGGTGAAGATTTGTTCCCAGCTGCTCCCGAAAAACTTTATGGGGTGTGGTCCGCAATGTATGGGAGACCCAGCATGTGTCATAATTTGTAGTATCTACTTATTTGGGTTTTGCTTTTCAGCTATTTCCTACCTAAGCTGTAAGCTCCATGAAGGTAGGGATCATGTTTGTTATGTTAACCACTGTGTTTCTGGGCTTGATGCAATGCATGGTGTAGTAGGTCCTGTTGAATGAATGAATGAATGAATGAATGAATGCAAGCCTATAGGGCAAAGAAGCAGGGTGATAGAGGGCTGGGGAAAGATGACCCAATCAGCAACACGGTACCAGTCCTGAGGAAGCTTGCAGCTTGAGGGCATGATATGTAGGCTGCTGCTTTCAGAGTCCCATCTGTGAAAGCTCTTAGAACTGTGTGCTGATCGGTTTTGAAGTGGGGCTAAATATTAACCCACTATCATTACCCTGAATGTGAGCTCCAGTCGTGCAGTGCCAGGGGAAGGCCTTATCTCCCGATGTGATCACCAGACACAGCAAATGAAGAAAGATCGGGAGTCCCTCCCTCGGCCACATTGAACCCCTGCCGCGCCCCCAGTCCTTATGTCCCCACTCCAAACCCTGATATTCTTTGCCTTTTCAAGCCCCTGGGTTCTGCCTCTACTATTTAACTCTTTATTTCTTTTGTGCTCTCTTATCCATGCCCAGAAAGCTGTCCTTCCTTTTCGGTCACCTGTGTTCCAGAGGGGTCCCAGGCATTCTGGCCCTTGACTTGTTGCCGAATCTACAGCCTATAGGCTCCTGTCTTTCCCTTTGGTCTAGAAAGCCCCTACTGCTGCCTGCCCCCACCGATTGGTGCCAGCTCTTGCTGATCAGTACGTCATGTTTGCAACCTGGCGCCCACTCTCTTGAGGCTGCACATAGCTGTCTCTTGATGGGGGGGTGGGAGCCACTTCTCATGCTCCGGTGGTTTGAGAAAGCAGGCATTACTCCATCACCAAGTGCCTAGAAAAACCAAACTTCAGAATAAAAACAGACCCTCTCTCTACAGTTTCTTTCTACGTCCTTTTTAAGCTTCCTTTTTTATTTGTATATATACAGTCAACAGAAATTGGAACCATAACTCAGTGGGCACCAAGGTTTCTGCTGGAAAAAACCGGTAGCATTTGATATATTTACTATTGTTATTTAAAATTTTATTACAGTTCATAATGGTGCACGTGCTATAAAATTCAGTTCATACGAAAGGTAAACACGAAGTGTGAAGTGTCGCTGCCATGCTGGTGCTACTCCCACTTCCCCTCAAAGAGCTTCTGAAGCTCTTCTATGCACTTACAAGTGGGCATGTGTTTCCATCTCCTCCTCCCCCTACTCGACATTGTTCTGTATCTTGCTCTTTTCTCTAAATGACATGTTCTGCGTCAGTAATCCAGAAGCTTCACAACTTTTTATAGCTGTATGGTATTCCGTTACTTGGACAAATCAGAATTTACAGTAATAAAATGACGCATGTAATTTCACACATATTCAAGTATGTTTGTGAATACATTCCTAAAAGTCAAAGGCTATGTTCATTTTTAATTTCTTTTAAAGATTTATTTATTTATTTGACAAAGAGAGAGAGTGCACAGCCTGGCAGGGAGAGGGAGCCGAGGGAGGGGAAGAGCGAGAATCCCAAGCAGACTCCCTGTTGAGTGTGGAGCCGGAGGGGAGGCTGGATCTCACAACCCTGAGATCACAACCTGAGCTGAAACCAAGAGTGGGGTACTTACTTACCCACTTGGCCACCCAGGCGCCCCTCATTTTTAATTTGGTAGAGATTGTCAAATTATCCTCTGGAGAAATTTATGAAGTGCCTATTTTCATACATCTTTGTCAACCTGGTTTCTAAATCTTTCAGTGTTGTCAATCTGTGAGCTGAAAAATGCATTGTTATTGTAATTTTAATTAGCCTTTTTCATTTTACAAGTGATCTCAAATATTTTTTCATATACTTAGAGCATTTGTATATATTTTTCTATGAACTCTTCATATTCTTGCCAATTTTTTTTTCTTCAAATGAGACAATGGGCTTTTTCTTATTGATTTGTATAGGTTACTTATATTTTAAGGAGGTTCGTCTACGGTAGATTTGTCTTCAGGAATTAAAAATTTTTTAATGTACATAAATTCATCTTTATTTGAGGTATCTGGGTTTTTGTGTGATGCTTAGAAAAGTTTTAATTGGAGATTATTTCAAAAACTCTCCCATGATTTTTTCTAATAGTTTAATTTTTTTAACATATAATTCTCTGCTTCATCTGGAATTTAATTTGTTATAAGCAAAAAGATAAGAATCCAAGTTAATTTGTCTTCCCGGATGGTCACCCTGATGTTCCAACATTCACTAGTCAATCCATCTTCTCCTTGCTGATTTGAAAAACCACCTTAGCATGTACTAAACCCTTATATGTCTCTGGGTCTGTTTCTGGACTTTTTACTTTGCCCACTGGTCTGTCTAATCAAGTCTGGCTGCGTGTTTTAAACCTTTTTACTTCTATCTTTATGTCTAAGGGGCTGCAACAATATGTTAGGCTAATGGTAGGGGTGCTGTTGATATCTGGCAAAGCTAACTGGGCCATATGGAGACTGAATCCTTAATCCTGGCCTAAATCACTCTTCATTCAGCCCATTGCCACCTACAACAAAAGAGGTTCTGACATAGGAGCAGTGGGCCTGGGAAGTCCAGACACCACACCACGCTCTCACTTAAGCCTCACAACCACCCCCATGAAGTAGGTGTTCCTTAGGTTATTTGGGTTGCAAGAAACAGAGACTTACCAGGGCTGGTTCAGATACTAAGGGGTGCATTGTCTTCCTATATAAGTAAGGGGGACATAGAGGTCAACCACCTCGTCAGGAGGAGCCATACAAGACCGCATAGGAAGTTCTCTTACGTTTTTTTCTTTTTAAATTGCTCATGATTTACATAATTTAAAATTTAATTTAATTTTTAATTTTTTATTATTTAAATTTAAAAACATAAGCATATAAAACTCACTTCACAAGGTTGAATGCAGGCATATTTAAGGACCTATATCAAACATATTAGAGTGCTGACCTATGACAAGGGCTGGGGAGGAAAGAGGTACGGGTATCAGGGTTGAAGGGTTGCAAAAAATGAAAATGAAAAGAAAAACCACGAGTAGAGGGGCATTTCATGGGCTGATGAGAGTGCACTATGCAGTGAAGGTCAGTGAACCATTTGCATCTGAGATCCTTTAAAAAATTAAAAGCCAAAATATAAGCCTCCAGGCAGAACTCACAGTTTCGTGGACTCCTTGAGACGGGTCTCCAGTTGTGTGTGGGTTCCATGGGGACTGATGACAGCTCCAAGAGGCAGTGGCAGGCTCTTCTCAAGGAAGAGTCGGAAGCACGGGACAGTCCCATTTCATGCACACTTCACTCCCTGTGACTCAAAGTGAGGTCCTGAGGCATGGCCATGACCTGGAAGCTGGTTAGAAATGCAGACGCTCAGGTCTCACACCAGATCTGCTTCATCAGAATCTGACTTTTAACAAGATCCCCAGGTGATTACAATAAACCATGAAAATGTGAGAACCACTGCTCTAGGGCATGGTTTGGAAAGTGCAAGGTTGCTTAGGATCCAGTGCAGCTCAGCCTACTGAGCCATCTCGTTGTCCCTCCATGTTGGGGGAGGGGGGGGTCATCACAGCTTTGACTGCAGAGGGAAGCCATTCTGAGTGATGACAAGGTGGCCAGAGCACAAAGCGGGTGGAGACTTTTGGACTTGGAAAAGTCAGGAAGCTGTGAGGCTAGGGTGTTTGGTAGTTGTCCATAGGGTCACTGAAGTCTTCCAGGATTCTGCAGGACTTGGAAAAGAGAAGAGAACTATGATCCAGGTGCCCAAGAGGGCAGTGGAAGAGGAGTGACCAGGCTGTCCATCAAATGTGAAAAGGCCTGGGGTGACCCAGCTGGAGGCCCTGAGTCCTAAAGGAGAACTTTTGCTCAAGGATAAAAGCTGCGTTGGCATTGGGACTACCAATGTCACCTCCAAACCCTCGGGTCTGAGATGTGTGAGAGGAGAAGCCTGTAGAGGAGAGCCGGGTTCAGGTAAGGCCGAGAGGTGAAGGACACACTCTATGGAGAAGCCAAGGATGCAAGGGAATTTTTTTTTTTAAGATTTTATTTATTTATTTGACAGAGAGACAGCCAGAGAGAAAGGGAACACAAGCAGGGGGAGTGGGAGAGAAAGAAGCAGGCTTCTAGTGGAGGAGCCTGATGTGGGGCTCGATCCCAGAGCACCAGGATCACGCCCTGAGCCAAAGGCAGATGCTTAACGCCTGCGCCACCCAGGTGCCCCAAGGGAATTTGTTTGATGCAAAATTGGGGCTCCAGAAGACACACTGTGTTGGGATGTGAAAAGAGAAGTAGAAAACTAGACTGGAGAAATACAAGGAGGAGATGGAGGGCACAAATGACTAGAGGCGAGTCAGCATTTTGGGAACTGTATCAGTCAGGACACAACAGGCTCTACTACTGCAACAGATGACCCCAAATCTAAGTGGCTTAAAAGGTGGTTTCTTGCTTATATTACTTGTCCATTAAGGTTGGTGTGGACCCTGCTCCATGTCGTTCTCACTGAGGGATCTAGGATGATGGAGACTGTGTCTCTATGCTTCCATGATAGCCAAAGCTCAATTTTTTTTTAAAGATTTTATTTATTTATTTATTTGAGAAACAGAGAGTGCACGAGCAGGGGGGTGGGGCAGAGGGAGAGGGAGAAGCAGGCTCCCCACTGAGCAGGGAGCCCAATGCAGGGCTCGATCCCAGGACCTTGGGATCACGACCTGAGCCAAAGGCAGACGCTTAACCGACTGAGCCACCCAGGCGCCCCTCAAGCTCAATTATTTTGTGTGCACTGGCCGGAGTTTTCATTGACCAAAGCGATTCACATGACCACATCTAAATTTAAGGGGACAGGATGTGTAATCCTACTACGAACTTGAGGGTGAACTGGAAATATTTGGTGACTAACTTATAGGGGTGTGAGTGAATGAACCTGACTTTAAGTTTCAGAAGAGAACTCTGGGACAGTTCTGTTGGCATGCAGGCCTGCTGCCATCCACTGGAGGGTGGCTGAGTCCTGATAACACCAGAAATCTGTACCTATTCTATGAGCATGAGTTAGTTCTCAAAGAGATTTCCAGAGGTGTAGGAATCAGAAATCTACACGGACGAACAGAGTTGTTGGGATGGTGTGTTAACCATGCCCTTTGCTCTGAAAAGTTGGTCTTTGTAATTAATGGTTTTGTTTTCAGGCCAAACAGATATTGAATAAATAACTGTCTTAGCAAAAAACAAAGAACAGGGATATATTGTTCTTCTGGGTATTTTAGCTGATACTTTAATCTTGACTCCCTGAACTCCCATGTCTCCTTGAGATACCAAACAATGTTGCAAGTGGGAGCAGCCAACCTCACATTTTCCCTGATTGCTAAAATTCTACCAATAGTAAAGTCATACCTCCCTCTCTGAAAAGATTTAAAGAAGCACGATTGTAATGTTCTTCGACTGATCAATAAGCAAGTGTCCTGTGGTCATCTTGAGTGCCTAGCCTTCTAGTTTTGCAGAGATATGCTTATTAAATCAAGAACGTTAGGGGATATGGAAGTGCATGAAATGGGTAAAGGAAGTCAAAAGGTACAAACTTCCAGTAATAAAATAAATCATGGGATGTAATATACAGCATGGTAAGTATAGTTAATAATATTGGATATTTGAAGGTTGCTAAGAGAGTAGATATTAAAAGTTCTCATCACAAGAGGAAAAATTGTGTGTGGTGATGGATGTTAACTAGACTTACTGGGGTGATCTTTTTCTTTTTTCTTTTTTTTTGCAATGTACACAAATATTGAGTCATTATGTTGTACACCTGAAACTAATATAGTGTTTTATGTCAATTATATCTCAATAAAAAAAAGTTAAGAAAAAGAATATTAGCCTCATTGGGTTCTAGAACTGTAGATCCATATAATCTATTATGATTAGACCACCGATTTTTAAATTCTCTGTTTGGATTACTCTCCAGGAAATTACTCTACAGGACCCCAACACCTATGAAGGAGTCATGTAGGGAAGATTCGTGGCTGCCTACCGCATCATTTCTTCTCCAGGTAAAACCCTGGTGTGGTCATCACATGACTAAGGGAAGGTGACCCTGTCCTCACCTCTAGGGTGGGCCCTGATTAGTCCCAGCCAGGGTGTCTCAGTCTTGATACTATTGACATTGATCCTGGGTAATTCTTTGTTGTCAGTGCTGTTGTGTGTATGATAGGGATATCGAGCAGCGTTTCTGCCAGTAGCGCCCCAACTACAGCCGAAACAACCAAAAGTGTCTCCAGACATTGTCAAATGTCTCCTGGGAGGAAAAACCACCCCCAGCTGAGAACCAGGGGTGTGAGCCAACCTGATAATCCTATTCTTCTTTCTAGATAGCTAGCATAAGAATGGGTATGGGACAATTTGGCTAATGAGATTAGGGGGAACAAAAGCTGCTGGAGGGGTTGAGGAAATGTTTTCTTCCTTATAAAAAAGAGACCCAGGGGCAGTTGGTTAAGCGACTGCCTTCTCCTCGGGTCATGATTCCAGGGTGCTGTCAGGCTCCCTGCTCAGCGAGTCAGCTTCTCCCTCTGCTGCTCCCACTGCTCGTGCTAGCTCTCTCTCTTAAATAAATAAAATAAATCTTAACAAAAAAAAGGGGGGTGTGAGAGAGAGAGAGAGAGAGAGACCCAGGGGGAGGCAGTTCCTTTTTCTGGATTTTGTAGTGTGTGGCTGAAACCTGGACATGTTGCACTGTCTCACTACCAGCATGAACGTGAAGCCAACTCAGGAAGCGAGGCAGAGCCAAAAGATCCCCAGAGAAGGAGGGCCAGAGCCTTGCGCACCCAGCCGGAAGCTCAGCCCACCATCGGGCGGCTTTTTATTTGAAAGAACAAATATCTTCTTGTTGGAGCCAGAATGTTCTGTTCCTTGCACCTGAAACCATCAAACCCGCAGAGAGAGAGGCAGCGCCCTCGCCCATTCCTACGGGGATAAGGACCCTCTTAATTAAAAGTAATACATTTCCCATCACCGAAGTGACAGCGGGTTAGGAATTTACTTGTGTTTTTGGCAAGTTGAGCAGAAGAAAACTGAGCACCTACTGTCTAGAGGGGAAGAATGAGGCAGCTGCAAAGATAAGGACTAGATAGCGCTGGCCAGGAACAGATACAAAGATCAGAGAAGTGCGTGCCAAGGGACGGGGCATAGTGGTTGGAGGAGTCACATTTAGATGCAAAACTGACAGGGGTTCAAGAGCTGCCCCAAGCGCCGAGACTAACGTACCCAGAGTCACGCTACAGCCGTGGTTTTTACCATTGGATTCACAATGGAATCTGGGGAGCACTGGGGAGCTTCAAAAATACTCATGCCTGTGTCCCACCCACACACATCGTGATATAATTGGACTGGGGTGTGGCCTGGGCATTCTTTTCTTTTAACTTAAAATTTTAAATGTTTTGGTGGATTCAGGTGTCTCACCCCATGTCCTTTTTACTCTATTGTGCTGCCTTTGATGTAGGCTGGCTAGGTCCGAGGATCCAGAGTCGGGGTGGGGAGCTGCAGCACCAGCCAAGAGGGTCTGTCCTTGGCTTCATGCAGGATAGAAATCAAACTGGAGCCAAGAGGAAGTGAGAGCGGAGTTTACTGAAGACCCAGGGGGCAGATACAGACAGAGCATCCGGGACACTCAGAAAGGAAGGGAAAGCGTGTCCAGTCTTTGCTTGGGGTCTGGGGTTTTTATTGAGGATTGTGGTCCCATGTATGTGCCTTCCCAGGCTTCCAGGAACACAGATGAGTGTTGAGGTGTCCTCCATGAGTGACTTATACCCCAGAACCAGGGGTCTTGGTGAGTCAGTGGTCTTGGAAAATGTTCCTGATGACCCTGCCTGGTCACCCCTTAGATGCTATGTCTGGTGCTAGAAGACTCCAAAGAAACCATTAACTCTTTCACTTTTCCAAGGAGGACCTGCATCACGTGTTTCCTAAGGTGTGTGTAAGGCAGGGCTGGGGTGTGTGTGGAGGCCCTAGCAAGAACACAAGCAGGAAAAGGAACAGAAAAGCAGTTTTTCCACGGGGTCCCTTTAGTTTCCCTGCCTCCCCTACCTTTGCACCAGTAGATTCTTTTCTTAATTTCACCCCGTTTTTTGTGAATAGATAACATTCGTACCTGGTACAGAACACACGCAGTAACGTCTTCTCCCACGCCTGTGCTGCAGTCGCTCCGATCCTCTACCTACACGATAGTTTCTAACTCGGTGCAGGTATATGTTTATTTTATTTTCAGTTCCTTTTTATTTGACAGGACTTTGTATGCATACTTTTCTACAGCGTCCATTTTTGACTTAACTGTACCTTACAGATTATTCCTTGTTAATACTTTGAGAAATTCTTTTTTTTATATGCAGCCAAGTTATTCCATTGTATGGATGTGCTTTACTCTACCTAACCTGTCCCCAAATGATAGGATTTAAGTTGGTCCCTGCCTGGCTTTGGCAAACTGATGCCCCAGTGAATAACCTCACACAGCACGTGTAGGTACACCTGTAAGAAAGACGGGCTCGCAGGGTCAATGGGCAGGTATATTTGTAATTGATGGAAAGTGTAATGCAGACCTTATGGAGGCTGTGTTTTCTCATCAATAATGTGGTAGGAGAGGGCACCTGGGTGGCTCAGTCGGTTAAGTGTCTGCCTTCGGCTCAGGTCATGATCCCAGGGTCCTAGGATCAAGCCCCCCATAGGGCTCCCTGCTCAGTGGGGAGTTTCCTTCTCCCTTTCCCCCTGTGCTTGTTCTCTCACTCTCTCTCAAGTAAATAAATAAAATGTTTAAAAAAAACAATGTGCTGGGAGAAAGAGCACCTCTTTCCTCATGGTAAGGTGTATTATCATTATTTGATTTGTGCCAACCTGATGTGTGAGAAGTGGTCAATCAGTACATTTTAAAGGTGCATTTTCACCATTTTGAGTGATGTTAATAATTTTTTCATATATCAGATAGCCATTTGTTCCCTTCCTGTGAACTCTCTGTGTTCTTTACCCAAGGGTTTTTTTATTTCCTTTTCTTATTAATTTGAAGAAGCTCTTTATATAGTGGAAAAATGAGCCTTTTGTATCTGATCTGTATTTTTGTCTAGGTTGTCTTTTGATTTTACATAATAGATACTCTTTTAAAGGTCTTTTCGCTCTCTCTCTGTCTCTCTTTTTAAAAGATTTTATTTATTTATTAGAGAGAGAGAGTGCACGCTAGAGGAAGGGCAAAGGGAGGAGCAGACTCCCCCTGAGCAAGGATTATGGGTCTTTTCTCTTAGGCCATTTAGATTTTTAGTCTCTCTCAGAAAAGACTTACCACTCTGACTTGAAAAAAAGCAAATGAACAAGCTTCTTCCTGTGGTTTCCAGAATTTGCGAGGAAAGTCTTGTTACAATCAGCCTGTTTATTTTTAAAAATCCATTATTTTCAGTTGGATCACATTTAAAGTTTACAAGTTTACATAAGAGGAAATGAAGTTCAGTGAAGCAGTGGTAAACCTCCCTACTTGTGCTAGTTGGCAACCTGAGTTCCTTGTACACTTATTTAAATTCTAGACATTTTGTCTTTTTGTTCACTATTACAATGGAAGAAAAGATGCCATTAACATCTGTTGATTGTTTATATGGCCTCAGGATTTGTAAAAACTCTCCAGATGATCTATCTTTCTTTCTTTCTTTCTTTCTTTCTTTCTTTCTTTCTTTCTTTCTTTCTTTCTTTCTTTCTTTCTTTCCTTTCTTTCTTTCTTTCTTTCTTTCTTTCTTTCTTTCTTTCTTTCTTTCTTTCTTTCTTTCTTTTATTTTTAAGATTTTATTTATTTATTTGACAGAGAGAGAAAGATAGGGAGCCCAAGCAGGGGGAGCAGCAGACTCCTCACTGAGCAGGGAGCCTGTTATCAGGCTCAATCCCAGGACCCCAGGATCGTGACCTGAGCTGAAGGCAGATGCTTAACCAACTGAGCCACCCAGGCGCCTTCTCCAGATGATTCTAATAGGGTGGCTATAGCAGGGCAGGACGCGGGGCTGCGGGGAGGGCTCTTAGCTGTAATCCAGGAAAGAATACTTTGTCACCGATATGGTTTAGAATTGCCAGCCTACAGTGATAATAAAACCCAGACTGACTAAAGGTTTAACTATTATTTATACATTCTCTATGGGAAGGTAGACCCCTTGTTGTCTATACCCAGGGCCAACCGCCTCCAACCGCCTCTACACCACTCTTCCAAAGAGCTGCCAAGGGTGAGAATCAACATCTTAGAATCTTTCCTGTCCCCCCACTCCTCACATTTAATCATCTATCATGTTCTGTTTGAGCAACTCTTACTCCTCTCACTTCTTTCACTTCTCTGACCTTTTGCTATAAACCTCATAGAAGCCTTCAGCATCTTTCCCCAGGACTCTGGTCTCACTCCCCGCCTCCCAGTCTGTCCTCCCCGTTGCTTCTAGCCCAGGTGCTGATGGGACGCTAATACTTCCCTTTTTGTTGAACCCTTTTGCCTACCTGCCCAACCTTCCTCCTGCCATTCCCCACTGACACTGGCTCTCTAGACCAGAGCACTGAATGTCATTTGGTACAAACCAATCTATCCCTCGTCCCTGAGACTCTGCATTCACAATTCCTGACATCTGGAATTATTTTTAAATCATCAAATCTTGCATAGAAGACCTGATATTACGAGTGATGTGTTTAGGAGACTGGTATTCGGGATCTACTATGTGCCAGGCTCTGCACTAGAGTCTTTGCATATTCCATCCGGTGATTTCTACTTTGCAGGTGAGGAAACTGAGCTCATGGAGGCCCAAGACCACATGGCATTCCCATGTGAACCTCAGTGTGCCAAGATGCTCTTTTTAATGGTTTTAATATATTTTGGATTTTTAGGATGGCTATTTGTCTAAGGGCCCATTAAGCTTTATGATGTAGTATATTCAGTGACTCCTAGGTGTGGTTGATGTTTATCAAGCTTTGGGCTCATCTAGCCCCTTTCTCCAAGTGATGATTCCTGATTCCTGGGTCTGCTTTCCCAGCTTCCCTTGCAGCTAGGGCACGGGCATGTGGCTTAAGCTCCGGCAACCGAATGCAAGATGTCAGTTCGGATGCAAACACCATAAAGGAGGTGCTGTGCAGAATTCCTTCTAGCAAGGATGCTGAGGGACAGATACATAATTGTCAAAGATGGCTGTGGTCTGTCCTGGCTAATCTTGTGTCCAGCATCAGGCATGTGGGCGGAGTTACCTGAGCCCAGTGGCCAAAGCAATAGCATTTCCACTGTTGGAGTCTGATGGTGTAACTTGGCATCACTCTTGATGGGCAAGCCTGTAAGCCTGATTTTCTGGCCCTCCTGAAGATCTTGAAAGAGACTAAATATTCCTCCATTACCTCTTTTTCTGCTTAAACTAGCTTGAATAGGTTCTTTTTGCCAATCTGACAGATAAACTGAGGTTGTTGTGTGTCTTGTGGCTTCCATTCTTCTATTTTAACTACTTTCAATACCTTCCCCAGGACCCCCCCCCCCCGCCCTGCAATCTCCCAAATTCATACATTATAATTGAACTGTGAAACCCAAGAGATCAATGAGATCATTAGGGCCCAGTGTTAAAGATAACACAGTGCAAGAAGTCTTAAGTATTTACATTCAGAGAAGGCCCACCCACCCTCAGTCTTAAAATCTACATGATGCCATCACTTATAACTTGCTTCAAACTTGATAAATCCTAATCAGAGAAAGGAATATTTGGGAGATGAATGTCTTTTGGTCAAGTGGTCTTCTCCCAGGACAGTTCCCTGAAAGCTGATGATGGCCAGGCTCTGGTCAGTCCTATGTAAGGCTGGAGCCAGCCAGCCTGTGTAAAAGCTGACATTTGTATCCATCAGACCACCCTTGGCTGACTCTGGCCTGCGGCTTTGTCTCTTCCTCTCTGAAACTCCATCACACAGAAACACACACACACACGTTTGGCTCTCAGTGATCGACTTTTCCATTCTGCAATAATTAATTTATGTGTTGGCTTTGTAGCTCTGATTAAACAATTAATCCCTCAAGGGGGCAAGAACCACATCTTGTGTTTCTTTTATAATTTTTACAGCACTGAACAGACTGTCCTGAACATTATAAGGGTTTGCTTAATAAATATTTACTGATTAATTTCTCTCTTGGGGCTGTGAAGTGTAAATTACTACATTATTCTTAAACATGTGTGTGTGTGTGTGTGTGAGAGAGAGAGAGATTTGAGAGACAATAAATCATACACTCCAGGCATGAAATTCAGAGCTGGAAAAGTCGAAGGCACAAGACACAAGTCTCAGCCTTGTGAGTAACCTACCCTTAGCTTGTCATGTGTAAATTGGGGCTTATAACAATACCTACTCTAACTACTTCCTGGGACTGGGGCCTTCAGAAGAGATTATGTATACGTAAGGCACCTTGTGATTATTAGAAGAAGCTCCAAAGTCAGTGTATAGAGAAGGGATCATAGCCGACATGACCCGTGGGGTTTGGTCCCACCTGTCTGGGGCCAACAGTTTTTTTTGTTTTATTTTTAAGATTTTATTTATTTTTTTGTCAGAGAGAGAGAGAGGGAGAGAGCACACACAAGCAGGGGGAGGGTCAGGTAGAGGGAGAAGCAGGCTCCTCTCTGAGCAAGGAGCCCAATGTGGGGCTCGATCCCAGGACCCCGGGATCATGACCTGAGCCGAAGGCAGATGCTTAACTGACAGCCATGAGGCCAACAGGTTTTATAACACTGGACTTCCAAGTATTTCCAGGTAGCAGACATCCTCTTCTTTATCTCCCACTCCTAGCCCAAGGTGTCAATTCTACTTTAAAATTCTACTTTAAAACATCTAAACCTGTAGCCTGACACCTTGTCTCACCTCCACCTTGGTTCAGGCCTTGGTCCTACCTTACAGCTTAGGCCTCTCTCTGCCTCTGGTCTCTAATCCGCCCCCCTCCCCTGCCCCCGGAGGGCAGCTATTGACCTAAAAAAACAAATCTGATCACATCCCTTCTCTAAGAAGCTCTGCTGGATATCTAAACCTATATATCTATGGTGTTTATCTAAAGAGGGAAGCCCAGTTATGGGGCTGTTTCAGTCATGTGAGAGATGCTGGGTGTGAGAATTAGGAAAGATCTAGAGGTGGCAAAGATTAGAAAAATAATATATAAAACTATAAATTCTCTCTGTATGTGTATGTGTATTGTTATATAAAACGTGAACAACTTCTTTCTTCTTCTTCTTTTTTTTTTTTTAGATTTTATTTATTTACTTGTCAGAGACGGAGAGAGCACAAGCAGGGGGAGCAGCAGGCAGAGGGAGAAGCAGACTCCCTGCTGAGCAAAGAGCCTGATGCAGGGCTCGATCGCAGGACCCTGGGACCGTGCCCTGAGCTGAAGGCAGACACGTAACCAACTGAGTCACCCAGGCGTCCCGAACAACAGTTATTTCTAAAATTTCTTCTACTCATTTAGATATTCAACAAATATTTATTGTGTGCCCACCGTGTGCTGGGCACCATTGTAAGCACTGCAAATATGAGGGAACAATACAGATACAGATCCTGCCTTCTTACAGCTCACAGTCTAGCAAGGAGAGAAAGAACAATAGGAAAATCAGTAGGCCACCTGAGAGTGACTGGGGAAACCACTGAACAGATAAACTATTCAGAACGAAGTCCTCTGAAGAAGAGGTGGTATTTAAGCTGAGCCTCAATGAGGAACAAGAGTCAGCTGGATACAGATCTGGAGAAGGATATTCCAGACAGAAGAAAAACAAAGAGTAAAGGCCCTCGGGTGGGAAACAGTTTGGCATTTTTGAGGACAACATGCCCACGTAAATGCCAAGCAGTGTACTGGGGAAAGTAGTATGGGATGGGGTGAAAGCGAGCCAGGGGCTATAGCGTATCATTGTCAGGATTTTGAGTTTTATTCTAGGATTAGAAAGCATTAGATAGGTGGCTTGGATGGAGGGAGAGAGAAACATAGAATGGCTTATCTTTTCAACAGGTCACTGTGGTCCCTGAGGGAGAAGAATTGTGCAGGGGTCAGGATGGAGGCAGGCATGAATGCAAGCAGGACAAGGTAGGCTGATGTGTTATTGACTCTGGCTGAGTTGTTGGCTTATGTCCAAGGTGTCTAAGGACATGGAGAGAAGTGGTCAATTACAGGATTTATTTTATGGGTCAAATAGACTGCTTGGTGACTGGATATGAGGGTGAGTGGCAGGAAGGAATTAGGGATCACTTAGGGTGGATGGTGATGTCATTTGCTGAGGCAAATGGGAAAGGAATAGATTAGTGAAGAAAAGTTGCATTTGGCTTTAGACATGTTGAGTGTGAGGTGCTAGTTACTCAGTGGAGATGACAAATGGTTGATGGAGAAATAAGTCTGGAGCTCCTAGAGAAGTCCTTGGTGTAGATTTACGTCTGTGAGTTACCAGCAGTTGATGATACAACAGTCCTGAGGCTGGAAGGGATCACCCAGGGAGAGAGCATAACCAGACCAGAGGGTGGAGGACAGCCCTGGAATATTCCAGCATTCACCAGTATAGAAAATGGGGTCTGAGGAGCCTGAGGGACACCAGAAGGGTGGAGCTTCCCCAGCTCCTACAGAGGAAGGTGTGTCCAGATGCAGGATGCGGTCAACTGTGCTTGGGTATCACAAGAAGTGGAGTAAGACGAGGGTGGAAAAGGGGTAAGAACACAGGATTTGGCAACAGGTACGTCGTTATGGTGACTGTGACAAAAGCAGTTTGGGATCCAGGCCTGACTGGAGTACGGGGAATGAGAGGTGTGAACGTATAGTTGGCAAGGGTACATAGCTTTCAAGAAGTTTTGCTGAGAGTTTGGATCATGGATGGTGTTTTTTTCTCCTGTATGTTTTTTTTTCTTCTGTATATTCCAACCATGAACATTTATTACTTACATAATACCGTAATGATGTATACATTGCAGATAACACCCAACTGTTTATGAGAGGAGAAACGCCTCAGTAGAACACAGCAGCCCTCCATCTTCCCTCCCCTGCGACTCTCCAACCCCAGGCTCGCTCTTCTCCACAAGCACCAATCCCTTGTCTGCATCAGTCTGTATTTCATTCTTGCCAGCTGCCACTGCCATGTATAAACTCAAGAGTCTGGTGCCTGGCATTAGCTGCGGCTGAGCCTCCCACTCCTCTCAGCACCCGTAATCCACCCCACCCCACCCCACCCCACACACGTCCAGGATCCTTTGGGAACACACTTTTCACCCACCCAGTTTCACCCACGCGTTCGTCCCACAGCTGCAGATAAAGCTCTTTTCCTGCCGTTTCCTTCCTGGGGCTCTTAGAGCGGTAGGATAGGGAAATAGGGAAAAGAATTGGGCCTCAAAGTCAGACGGGCGTGGGTTCCTTCCTCCACCTGCCACATAGCTGTGTGACTCTGGGCAAGTCTCTTAACGGCCCGTGCTTCAAGTTCCTCATCTGTAAAACGAGGTTGGTAAAACCCACACCCTATCCGTTTTGCGATGGCTGGCATACAGCAAGCAGCAGCTACAGCAGCGCCTCATTTTGCTTCAGCGTTGCGCCCTGTTGAGCCACAACAGGTGAGGACTAAGATGTTTCGGAAATGTGACCCAGCAGTGGGGGCCCCTCACATGACCCCGAGATACTAGACGGTGTCCCTCTCCCCGCACAAGGCACGTGCTGCTCGGGTGACCGTCTTTCCAGTCGTCCCACACGCTGGGTCTGTGATCACGCGCCCCCCACCCATAGCTGAGACTGACGCGGCGGTGGCTCATGCGCCTTTCCGCCCCAGCCTCTAGCCACGGACCACACGTCCCATCCTTGCCGCCCGGCCCCGCCCCCTGCCCCGGGCGCGCCCCTCCAGTTTCCCGGCTCGGGTGTCTGAGGGGCCGCGCCCGCGGGCCGTGCGCACGGATTGGCTGCGCCGCGGCGGCGGGCGGCCCGTGGGCGCACACACCCTCCCCGTGCAGCCAATGGGCGTGCGCGCGTCACTGACCGGGAGGCCCGCGAGCCGGCAGCCCCTCAATAAGCCACATTGTTGCACGAAACTCCAGAGCAGGAGTCCCGGGCCGCTGCTAGCGCCGCCGTGTCATCAAGCGGAGAAGATCCGTGGGCAAGAGCAGTGCGCGTGTGAGCCGTAGAGGTCCGCTCGCCCAAGTGAGACCGGACCGAGATTCTTCCCAAGTTGAGCCTTTAGTGATCCTGTGGTGAAGTTAGCGCCTTGGTGGTGGGGCAACCCGACACGTCGCCAGCAGTGATTTTTGGGCACCTTCTAGCAATCGGCACTCCCAAAACCTGTTTCCGGAGACCCTAGACTCTCTAGGTGAGCGTGCCATCGCCTTCTTTTTGTGCCGTTCGAATTCATTGCTCCCGGCCGGGCCGCCAAGCCGGGATACAAAGCGATCGGACCGCGCTGTCCTCCCCCGCACGCGCTCCAACCTCGGTTTCCCAACTCGGCGCCGTCGGGCCGCGGCAGGATGATCGCCTCGCATCTGCTCGCCTACTTCTTCACGGAGCTCAACCATGACCAAGTGCAGAAGGTAAGTAAGCGCGTACAGGGGCGGCTTGTTCGCCTTTGACAAAGTTGTGTGGTCCCCGGCCCTCACTTTGGGGTCCCGGCCGGCCGGGACTCTCCTCCTTGACTCTGCGGGGAACCACTTCCTCCCCATTCTGGGTCGAGGACGCGGAAAAAGTCAGGGCTGCCGGGAAACTCCTGGGCGCGAGGAGCCACGTCCGCTAGGCACGGGCCGGCGTGTGCGCGCGTGCGAGGAGCCTGGGCTCGCGCACCGCGCGGCTCCCTGCCTTCCTGCCACCCTGCGCACGCTCGCGCTTTTTTTTTTTTTTTTTTTCCTCTGGAGGGGCGGGTCACCCGGCACGTAGTCTGAGACTGCGGGGCCCACGTGGGAGGAGCCCCTCTTTCGCAGCCGGAGTTCCGGCGAGAGCACGTGGGGGGAAAATCGTGGCCGGTGTTGGGGGGGAGGCTCTGCTGCCACGTGGGACTGCCGGGGGGCTCCTGGGCCAAAGGATCGCTTTTTGGGGACGTGCGGCTCTCCTCGGCGTTCCTCAGGGCCTCGCGGAGGTGCGTTTGGGGAGAGGAGGATCCGGGAAGGAGCTGGAACAGCGGCCGAGAAAAGCCGCCCGCCGCGCCCCCTGCCCGGAACTGAGGCGCCCGGAACTGAGGCCCCGCGAGGGGCGTACATTCCCCCACAGATGTGCCTCGGGACGGCCGGGCCTTGAGTCCCCGGCGCCCTCCTCCAAGTAGGGGGCGAACTTTGGTGGATACTTACAGTGATACTAAAAGTTACACGAAGGGTTCCCCCCCCCCCTTCCCCGTGTTCCTGTCTTCTTTGAAAAGTTTTCGTTAGGTAAACGAGCTTTTTTTTTCCTGCGGGAGACTCCGACAGATCTGCCCACCTCGCGGTCCGCAGCCCCCCCAGCCGGAGCTCTCGGGCTAGGTCATTTACATAAGAAAGAGCTTCTGGCCCCGCGGGGAGCCAAGCTCTAGGTGCCTCCGGGTATGGGGTGGGGGTGGAGCTGGGCCCGAGGCGCTATCACTCTGGAGAGCTTTGAGTTTCTGAAATACTCGGGATTTCAGGATTGGCACCTGACCCTGGACCTCGCTAAGACTTGGGAAGAGGGGATGGGCTGAAGCGGGGGTGGGGGTGTCCAGAGCTGTGAGGCAGTGACAGCGTTGCTTAATTACATACTTGAAATTTCTGTGTCTTAGAGGGAACACATCTGGGAGAGTGTCTTGACGTAATTGTTCAGTGCCACGACCTGCTCGTATTGTACTCCCATTCTGGGGATTCTGAGAGCAAAGGAGAGGATGGTGGGTTACCCTCATGGTGCTTTCAGAGCCGTGGCAGATGAATCCCCAAATAAAATATGGCAATACTTAATTTCAGACTGGAGTAGAGAGGAGACGGCGGCTGGTTGAGTTGAGTTGTACTCTGCTTATAAATACGACCGTTGCTCTTCTTCCTGGGATGTGGCTCTGCTCTGCACTTGGATTCAGTTTGTTAAAGAATGTGTCTGTGAGCCGGCAGGATCTTGGCAACTTCTTTGGGCTTCTCTGCCCAAGAAGTGAGTTAACCCTTGGGGAAGACTCATCCCTTGGCAAATCCTAAAGTAGGAAACTGGAGGATTATTAATCAAGGGAGGTCTTCTCAGTTGTGTGACTATCACTCCAGGACGTTTTAATTCTTATACCAGTTTACTCTCTGTAATCCAGAGGAAGGAGGCTAAGACTCAGACTGTCTTGGTATGGATTGGGAGTCATCTCTTTGGTCCCAGAGTGGAAAGAGAATAAGCCGGGGTATCTGGAAATAAATTCTAATCTCAGTTTGTGATTTATTAACCACAGGACCCTGAGCAAGTCACTTTGCCTCTTTGGACGGTTGGTTTCTTGTTGTAAAACAGGAGTGAGAGCAGCAGCCTTGTCCACTGTAGGGAGTTGTGATGACCAAACACGGTAATGTAGACATGTCTTTTTTGTAGGCTACTCTTACCTACACTCACAGCTTCCTTTTAGCCTGTGAAGTGTCTGGGCGGACCCTGGGTGTATTTCCTCTAAATTACCAACGGGGGCAGAATAGAGTCAGGCCTTTAATTTACCAGGTGTCAGAACCTGGGACTTGGCCTCCAGGCTTAGATGAGCAAAGCTCTTTGATTCCAGCTGCCATCCGATAGGAAGTAGGAAGAGAACCAGAGAATATTTTGGAAGCATCTTTTCTTTCTTTTTTTTTAAAGTAGACTCTACTGTACATCCATAGTGGAGCCCAATGTGGGGGCTTGAACTCATGACCTTGAGATCAGGACAGTTAACCAAGTGAGCCACCCAGGTGTCCCTGGAAGCCTCTTTTCCAGTTGCTGCTACAAGGATGAATTAGGAGAAAAAGATGAAGTTTGAGTTTAATTTTAGAGTCTTTTGAAAAGGTCTTGGTTTAGACTCTTCTGAAATCCCCATTATCTTACATATTCTGGGTTGTAGTCGGAGGCTTGGAAAACTTAGATCCACCTACCCAGAACTAGCCCCTCCCCCTCCCACTTGTCTCCTGGTGGACAAGTCCAGTGTTTTGTACCATTAGGAGGAGAGTAAGGGTTATTTGCTCACATTTGCTGATCGACACTTTGAAACTCGGGAGCAAACACATATGGCATCTACTGATTTAAGCTCTTCATGTATGTTAGCTCATGAATGTTTGCAACAACCTCACAAAGCAGATGCAGTTATGATCCGCATCTCTGTTTTACTGGGAAGGAACAAAGGCACAGTAACTAAGAGCTGGGAACTCAAGCCACGCAGTTGGGCTCCAGAGCCCCATGCTCTTGACCATGCTCTCCTGCTTCTGGTAACAGTAGTGGACTCCATCCTGGTCCCCGTCTGCATTCACTTTGGGACACTGGCAGCACCGTCACCCAGCATGCCCAGAAATGCAACTAGCTCTTCTCCTGGTTAAATTAATGGCACCAGTACCCTCTGGCTATTCTGGCTGGGAGCTCTGGACTTATTTCATTGACTTTCCTTTCTGATTGCTACACATCTGTCAGTCAGTCTTTGGCAGAATTCAGAGGCCTCCTAGTGTTTCTCTGTTTCCAGTCTCTTTCTGCAGTGAGACTGGAACATTTCAGAAGCCTTTTAACACTGCATACGGAATGCCCCTTGACCCCTCCATGTTCTCTACCTTCACTCTTTGAGGACTTGGCATCACCATTCCTTTGAATGCCACGTTCTTCACACTAGGCACCTTTGCCCTATCATGGCATTCTTTTTTTAATGGGAGTTCTCATGACCAAGTTTTTTTTTTTTTAAGATTTTATTTGAGAGAGACAGAGCACGAGTGGGGGGAGGGGCAGAGAGAGAGAGACGGAGAAGCAGACTCCCCGATGGGCAGGGAACCCCACACGGGGCTTGATCCCAGGACCCTGGGACCATGACCTGAACCAAAAGCAGATGCTTAACTGACTGAGCCACCCAGGCGCCCCTATCATGGCATTTTTATCATCCCGCCATGCATCGGACTTGGTAGTTTTCAGTTCCGGTTCCATCCTTGGGGCAGGGAGAGTCCTGGCTGCTCACCTTTGTTGCCAGTTTCTGGCCACTGGCGAGGTACTCAGTGAGTGTGAGGATGAGGGAGGAGTCCTTCCTGGAACCAGAAGCTGAGCAAGGGCTGCAGGAAGGGGAGGAGGGTGAAAGGCAGATTCGGGGGTGGCTAGTAGGGAGCTGGAGGGGATGGGTGGGTAGGGGACATGAAGAAAGGCTGTGGTGGGTTCTTCTTTCATCAAGTCCTGAGGCTGATTCTGAGGAGAAAGGGCGGGCAGGGGGGTCAGGGACACGGGGAGGGAAGATAGAGAGGGTGGGAGGGTGTGGGTGTTTCCTGTCTTCCAGCAATCAAGGCTCTGTGTCCTCTGGGTGGAGAGATAGTGGATTCTTTTTATTAATTGAGGTATAGTTAACATTCGAGATACAGGATTTTTGCCCCTCAAGGAGGAGAATCAGTTTTAACCATAGAAGTGAAATGAGGTATGCATGCCTTCCTTTAGCCATTAGCTAGATTTTTTTTTAACATGCATTGACTGGTGACTTATTGTCACTCCGGTTATGGAATATAGATAGCTCGCTTGGACTCTTTTCTGAGTGAGTGAGGGGTGGCTTTCAACTCTGGACTTATGACAGGAGGGAGTATCTTGGAAGCAGAAAATTCAACATAGCTCCCAAGAGTCAAGAAAGGCAAGAGTTTTAATGTTTTTTGAGAACTTATTGTGGGTACCAGGACCTCTGGCTATGACATGGGAAACTGAAACTAAGACACCTTTCAGTTGTCTGGTGAGCTAAGGCAGCAGTCAAGAGAGGGTGCCTTACCATGGGGTGAGGAGTTAGAGACCTTGACTGGGATGCCATTAATCTTCTGATAAGGGGTTAAAGTACCAGGAGTCAACTACTGATCACAACCTTACTAAGATGATTTTTGACTGCCTTAACTGACATTGCCAGGTACAGTTTCTCATTTATTCAATACGTACATGAAACTTAGCATCCTAATACTGCCCCTTCCCTGCTCAGAAGCAGTGGATGGTAGTAGGAATATTTTGTAGCTTTTGCAATCATCCATTTTTTTGTATCACCAAAGTTTTATTTCAGAGGGTGCTAGGAAGCACTTTTCTTTATCATTGAATTAAATAAAATTCCCTCTGAGGCTCCTCGGACAAAGCCAACTTTTTTTTTTTTAAACATCACTTTTCAAAGATGAACGTTTCCAGCACCCTGAGGAGTTTGAGGGCAGTTAGGGGCCCTTTTCCAGGGGAAATCAAAACAACACAAACCGCAACAGTTTTCTCAAAACCTGCAGCCAGAGTAAGGAGATCTGATGTACTAGAAGGCCTCAGGAACCCCAGAAAACTGACTTCCTTTGTTCAGATACTTCTTTAAAAGACAACTCTTGATAATGGGTTCCTCATTATCATTGTTGAATTTTGAAGTCAGCAGGTTTGGTTTGTTTTCCAACACTGTGTTGTCTGTCTTTCCCTTTCCAAAGCAGCGGGGGGTGGGGGGTAAGGTGGGGGGAACCTCAGATTCCAGAGTTCATTGCCCGAGTCTTAATACCACACACCATGGATCACAGGCCATGCTTCCTTGCTGCCGAGTGGCTGTTTCTGCTTCCTCCTAAAGCAGGTCTTTCCACCTCAGCGCTGTTGGCATTTTGGGCCACACAGTCTTGTGAGGGGCTGTCTGTATCCCAACCTATAATAAAGAGCAAGAATTCCCACCCTACCCAAGTTTGTAGGGGCAAAGCCTGTATTCTCTTTGTTTTGTTTTGTTTTTGTTACTACGTCTTTTGAGCCATAGTTTTCAGGGGCTAGCAGTTTTGCCCTCCAGTGGGCTTTGGTGATGTCTGGAGACATTTTTTGTCTGTCACCAGTTAGGTGGGTGAGGATGTGTTGCTGCATCTAGGAGGTAGAGGCAAAGGAGATCCACAATCTTACAGTGCCCAGGACAGCCCCGTGGCAACAAAGACTTTTTTGGCCCCAGGTATCTGTGGGTTGAGAAACCGTGTTAGAAGAAAGAACATAGTTGATCCCGTCCTTCAGTTTTACAGCGCATTGTTCGCGATCATACAGCTAGTTAATAGTAGCTGTAACTAGGACCTTGGCTCTCAGCTCGCAGCATGCCAGGTCCTGGGACAGTCATGGTGGCAGGCGGTCCTTTACAAAAGATGAATTCGAGGTGGAGTCTGCAGACCACGGCAGTCAGCAGATGTCCGAGCCCCCCGGCTGAAGGGTGGGTTACCTGGGTTACTGTTTTTTCTGTCTTCAATCAGAAAAATGCCTGTAGTGTCAGCACAGCAGGAAGCGAGTGGGAGAGAAGTCTGCTCACTTGTCCCCAGGAGAGTCTTCCCCTGGTTGTTGCTGGGATTTCCATGGAGGCCAGGCCTCCATCAGACTTCTGAGCAAAGCGGGCAGGTGAGCTGGCAGAACATGAGCCCAGCAGCTGCTGTAGCTGGCCACAGAGGAGAGGGGCTAGTGATACCCACTGAGGGCCAGTCCTACAGTCATATCGGGAGAGGCTGTAGGGTGAGTGATAGAGCCAGTCTCCCAGGATTGAATCCTGGCTTATGTAACCAGCTGTGTGAACTTGGGTCAGTTAATGTAACCTTTCTAGGCCTGGGAGAGTTTGTGGATAACACCTTAATAGGGTTACTGCAGGGATTAAAGAGAGTTAATATGTGTGAAGCTCTTAGAGCTGTGCCTGATACATGGTCAACTCTTCATGTGTTGAATATTAGGACCTAGAGAGCTATGTGTGTATAGTACTACACTCTTAGATACCCTACTGTGCTGTCCGCCTGGGCAGGAGCAAAGGAGGGCCTGCTTCTTTTTTCCCAAGGGCTTGTAGGACATAATGGGTTCTGGAACATTGCTGTTGTTTGTCGCATTAGAGGAGAAGACAGGGTGGGCAGAAGGATGGAAGGTTCCTAAGTTGAAGAATGAGGAAGCATCCTCACTGCCTTCTGCAGCTGTCTCTTTCCTAGGCACAGGAGAACCATCCTTGAGTTCTTTCTCTAACTTGCTTTCCTTCGGGTCCCCTGGGAAGTGGCCTCCCCACTGGGGGCGGGGTGGGGGGTGTCTCTGGGATGCCATGATCATTGGACAGATGGAAGCATCCTCAGTGGAAGGCATGACTGATCACAGCATTAGTTCCCCCCTTCTCCTTGTAGAAACCTAGTCCCCCCTCCACTTTAGTCCCTCCCCCAAAGGGCAGAGGCTCCCAGGGCACTTGCTGAGGCCACTTGCGCTGCAGTTGGCCAGTGAGATGCTTAGCCTTCCTCACATCTGCCCCAGATTCTGGCTTTCCACTGGGGAGACTGCTTGAGTGGGGGATACCCTGGGCTGTTGAGTCATAGGGTCAGGTCATGGTAGGTGTTGGTCCCACTGACCCCTGGAGTTTCACTGAAGGGAACTGTCATTCCTACAGTCTTTTGGCAGATCAGGAAGAGGGTCCCTCACTGTCTTGGGTGTCAGCAGAGAGTCCTTTGCCCCTCATACAGACTCTGGGCTGTCCAGCGTGGCCCCTCCTGACACTTGGGTGCCCAGGGCTCTTGACAAAACCCAAGGCAACCCTATGTGTGGAACCCACATTCTCCTCCCCCCATCCCTGTACAGGCTTTGTCTTGTTCAAACCCAGTTGGGAGTCTTGGCCTTGTTTGCCTGAAACGCTGTCCTCTGTTAGGAGTGGCCATGCTTTTTGCACTTTCGTCTATGGGTCTCTAAGCATTTCCCTGATGTTCCTTACTTGGAGGGACCTTGGTTAAAACTTATCTTGGAGTTACCTAAGAGCGTGGGTCAGAGCTGAGAACCTGGCCTTTGGTGCCCACCCAGCCAGCCTTCCTTCCTGCCTCTCCTCCCGCTTAGCTCAGTGGTTCTACCCTGGAGGTGCGGTCCGTGTTCTTGAAAGGCCTTATTCCTGGACTCTTCCTTCTGGCATCTCCATATTGTCTGATAAAGGAATGAAGCCAGATAAGCCATCAGGGTTAAATGAGGGCATGCAAAGCTGCCACTTTTCCTTTTTCCCATTTGAGAGACTTCCTTCTTCTGCTTCCTGCTTCCTTCCACATTTTTCTGTCTCAACCCCTTGCAATGAAGCCTTCTAGCCATGTCTCATCAGTTCCATACCCCACCCCCCCCAATTTCTAAAGCTCTTAAAATAACAAGCACTACTAAGGGCTGGGCTCTGTCTATTCACTCTAACTCAGGCCATCCTTAAGCAGCCCTCCCCAGTAGATACTATTACTAGCTATTATTCAGATGAAGACACCAAGGCACAGAAAGGGACAGTACCTTGCTCAAGGGCAAGCCTGAATTCAGTCTGACGCCAGAACCCAGGCCCCTAACCCCAGCATGGGGCTGCCTGGGACAACTGGAGACAGGCCACTTGTGTTTCATTTTCATGGGGCTATGAGTCACGTGTCAGTTGGGAAGGGACCTTTGGATCATCTAGTTCCAGTCCTTCATTTTATAGATGAGGAAACCAGGTGCTGTGTACTAAGTGACCAGCCCAAGTTTATATAGGACAAGCCCCAGAGCAGGGACCCAGTTTCTTGGTCCCTATTTCCCTTTTGGCAACGATTGTGCAGAATGAGCTCTTCTCATCAGTCAGGTGTGGGCTCCCCAAGAACAAAGGCAGGATTTGCTTTGTGGCCTGTACCTAGAGTAACCCTATAATTTGTCCAAACTGGGCCACTTTTGAGAATAAAAGGGGACACTGTTAATACTCAGGCTGCTACCTCAGCGTAAACTGAGATTGTCCTGGGCAAACTGGGGTGTATGGGTTGCCCTGCCTTTGGTGGGGGTGATCATGGGTGTGTGGGGCTGACTGGGAAGGTCTGGGGCTCGATGCGGTGCAGAGGGACACATCCACAGGGGTTTGGTGCAGCAGGTGGACATTTGGCAGCAGGCAGGAGTGGTGAGTTCAGATGGCCCTGTGAGGCAAGAGACTCAGGGGTAGACTCCGGTCCCCTGGCATGGGGCTGTCCAGGGGAGGCAGAGTCGGACCCTTAGGGAAGCTGGGCCTCTGAACGGGGCAGCCAGGCTGCTGGAGAGGAAACCATGCTACTCCCAGGGTCACGTGCCGTGAGGGCTCAGGCCTGAAGAGCAGGGTCAGGCTCTGAGCTCCTGGGCATTCTGGATTGGCCAGCTCTCCCCTTCACCCAGGTTACTCTCCCACCCCTTCGGCACACCCAGGGCCCCTTGTACATGACCCTGATCTATGACTTGAGCACCTCCTCTGTTTCAGTATTGAGATAGCGGCTGACATCACAGATGTGAAGTTGGGAGCCTGTCGTGTGTGCCCTTAGTCCTCTGGGACCAGTGAGGGCGGGAGTCACAGGGTGTCAAAAGTGTGTTGGCAGCTGGGAATCTGGGGAGAGGCCATTTGTGTTGGGCCCTGAAGGGCAAAGTGGGAGTTTGTTAGGCCAGAGGAGGAGAACATTCTAGGTGTGGGGTTAACATATACACATTTCTAACCTTTCTGAGACACTCCTTAGAATGTATTGATGCATGTATGATTTAAGTGATTATAAATCTGTATTTTATTACACTGAAAGAGACCGCCTACTCTCTGCCCTTCCCCTCAGTTTGTAATTACTTGTTGCTATGTTTGCCTCCCACCAATAGACTGTGCCCCTTGCAGGCAAAGACTGGGCTGTCCTTTCCCCTGGTGCCCTCAGCGCCTGGCCTGGGCTCACTCCATTTAGCACGCAGTCAGTGTGTGTAAATGAACTGTCAGGGTCATGTCCATCTGGGACATATCATTGCACAGCTGTCCCCCAGCCGGCCCAGAATGTCTGAGGACAGGAGGTTCCCCAGACCCATGCCCCAAAAGCCCATCTCCTGGACTCCTGATGGGTGCTGCTGTGTGAGGTCGGTCTGGCTGTAACTCCAGGCAGCTGAGGCAAGAACTGGAAGAACTGGAAAGCCTGTGACTCACCAAAGTGCAACAGGATCCTGGGGGCGTGTCCTGTAAGCCACCTAGGTCAGCTCCACACTTAGTCTGGCGCCCTGGGCTTGTGAGCGCCTGGTGCGTCAGCTGGAATCTCCCTGAGGTCGCCTGGTGGCCCCAGCCAGGTTCTGCCTGGTCCCATCTGAAGAAAGTGTTGTGGCAGATCTGTTACTTTTGCGTAGCTGCGTTTCAGAGGAAGGAGCCTTAAAGAATCGAGGATCTGCTGTGTCCTTTCCTCCTCAGTTTATCTTTTTTTCTTTTCTTCTTCTTTTTTTTAATCAGAAACATCCGGCCTTGGCTTGGCACCATTACAGGATAAACTTGCTGCTCTTTGCACAGCCTTGGTCCTCCCAGGAGAAGTCTGTGAAGGCATTATTATTAATGAGGTCACTGACAGTATTTACCTGGCTTTCCCAGGACGGGCACACCTGTGCCCCAGGTTAGGGCACTCAGCTGACCACCGGATGTAGTGGGTCCTGCCAGGGACTCAGCCCGTGGCTTAGGGAAGCTTCTCCAAGGCTTGGTTACCTCAAAGATTTGAGGTGACACTGGCAAAGGAATAATGGAAAAATAAATTCTTTTGAAACTAAGTTGTAAGCCTGTGTCAGCATATAGAGTCACTGGAAGGCTGTGTGGTACATTTAGATGATGGCTCTTCCTTCTGGTTTGACCTCTTACAGACTTCTTGGAGCTTCCTCGGCCCTCTGACCATGTGTAGTGGGTAGACCAGGGCCTAGTTAGCGCCTTGCCCTTTTTTCTTGCTATGTTTTAAAATGGCAGTGTAATATACACAGGAAACTGAAAACACCAGGTAACCACTACCCAGATCCAGTAACAGATCATTAGCAGCCCAGAGTGTAATCACTATCCCACCTTCTGTCAGCAGAGATCTGTTTCTGCGCTTCATATGAATGGACTCAAAAGGTATGTCCCCTTTTGTGTGTGGCTTCTTTTCCCCAACTTCGTATTGTGAGATTCATCTGTGTGTGTGGCTGTATGTGGTGGTAGGTGGTGCCTTCCTTTTTTTTTTTTTAAAGATTTTATTTGTATGTGTGTGTGAGAGAGAGAGAGAACACGCGGGGAACAGCAGGCAGAGGGGGAGGGAGAAGCGGGCTCCCCGCTGAGCAAGGAGCCCAGTGCAGGACTCGCATCCCAGGACCCCAGAATCATGACCTGAACTGAAGGTGGATGCTTAACTGACTGAGCCACCCAGGCGTCCCTAGGCGGTGTCTTCTTAATTGCTGTATAGTATCACTGCCCCTGCACCCCCAACCCTGTTTTGACTGGCCAAATTAAAGCACAGGAGACCAGTCATAGCCCTTCAAGAAGGTGTGGTTTTTCCTAAATTTCTTCTGAGGAAGTTAGGTTGGAGCCCTGGAGCCTTTGCCTGAAGTCTGCATATATGACCTGATTATATCTTTGGGACAAGGACCCGAGTGCTAGGAAAGCTGAAATTCAGTCAGTTGGTCTTTTTGGGGTCAAGAAGAAGCTAAAAGGTAGAAATTAGCTACTGTGCATCCAGCGCCGTCTGGAGAGAAGGTTCTACGTATTCAATGAGAAATACACAAAGCCTGGGGAAAGACAGTCCAGCAGCCTTTCAGGGTGTCCCTGTGTCCTTGGCCCTGACGCTTCCATGCTAGTGGAGTTGCTTTCTTACCGATTTGTTTGCTTGAATTCCATCTTCTGTTCAGGAGGATGTGTCCTGTAGGGCTGACTGGTGAGCGTTTGCTTGATCCTGTATTAGTTCTTTTGTCACCTTACTAAACGGATTAGGTGACAGAGCTCAGCTTTCAGTGAAAGGGACAGGCTGGGGTGACTACCAACACACTTAGACTAGGGGTAGTTCACTGGAGCTGAGAGCCAAGCTCTGAGCTCCCTGACAGTCCAGGCAAGAAGGACAGTTGTCCTAGAGTCAGGGGTTTGAATTTCATTGGCCCACAGCAGGAAATAGTGACTCTGGGCAGCCAGACTCTCTCCTGGCGCCAAACCCTACAGGGAATTAACCGGTCAGTAAACAGCACAGTGACTTTACATAGTGAGGTGGTCTTGATGATCCTGCCTTCCCATGATCCCGTGATGAAAGTGGTCGGCTGAAATCAGACTAATCTGAAGCCTTTGCAGTCTTCTGAATTCTGGTCCTGGAATTCATAATGTCCTTCCAAGATCTCAGCCCACATCTTCTGAGCCCTTTCACACAATACCCCTACTCTCAAGGTCACTGTGTATCCACTGACATGTATGTTGGATATATATGTTCTTAGCCCAGAGCACGGTCTCCCCTGCCTGCCAGTCTCATGGGCCACGTGCACCTGTAACACCTCATGGGCCACCTCACATTGGTTCGCCTTTGTTATCCACGGAGATCCATCCCGCCATTCAATTCAGAGACATTGACTGGGCCTGTAATATGAGTTGAGTTCTGTGCCATCTTGTAAAGTCCTAGAGAACAGGAATCTTGAGTTCTTAAAAAAATTATTTCTCTGTGTGTGTGTATAATGTATAATTCAATGGCATTAAGTACATTTACATTGTTGTACAATGATCATTATTATCCATTTCTAGAAGTGATTTGTTTATTAATTTATTTGAGAGCAAAAGAGAGCAAGAGCAAATGCAAAGCACGAACAGGGAGGGGGGAGGGGCAGAGGGAGAGAGAGACTCTTAAGGAGGCTCCATGCTCAGTGCGGAGCCCGATGAGGGGCTCGATCTCACTACCCTGAGATCATGACCTGAGCCGAAATCAAGAGTCAGGTGCTTAACTGACTGAGCCACCCAGGAGCCTCAGACTTGATTTCTTTTAAAATCATGCTCCTGTACACTGTAGTGCTTTGCATATAATTGGTTTTCAATGAAGGCTCTATAACAGGAGAAGCTGGGGTTGCAGCAATGGCCAGAGATTCTGGGGTTGAATGCTACAGATCTTAACAGCTATTGAAATTTGAGGTTTCTTCCACACTTTTCTTTGAAACCTCTTAAGGTAGCCAAGGTAGGATTTGTAGTACTTTATATAACCAGCTGTCAGAATTGGAATATTGTTCTCTTCTGGATCTGAATAGTTTGATCAGGACCATTTTTCCTCTGGGACTGGACAGGGTGGCCTTAGGATCTAGGGGGTGGCCACCAGCCATTCATTTGGGATAGGCCTGGAAGATGACATGGGTCCTTGTGACCCAGCAGGAGGACTGTCCTTTCTTGTTTTTGACAATACAGGAAGGTGTCTGGGGGATCCAGATTGTAGCCTCAATTGTGTGACCTTGGTCAAGGCTGCCCCCTGGCCTCAGTTTTTCTGAGGTCCCTTTCCGGCTACTCCCAGGCTTTTCTTTCAGGGCTTCCCCATACCTGGCCGGGCTGTGTCTGCCCCACCCAAGCCACTGCACACTTTGAGGTAGCACCTCTGTGAGGGTGACCTGCTCTCTCCATTCTTTGCGTAATTTCCCCTCCTTCTAGTGCTAGTCTAAGGGAAATGTGGACACTTAAATGTGGACACGGATTTCTCATTTCGGGTGCTATTTTATTTCTTAAAGAGGGTGGGGTTAATTTCTCTTTCGTACTTCCCCCTCCTCCACTCACAGTTCTCTAGAGGAAACAGACGTGTTGGGGTAGTGTGTTATGGGAAGAGAGAAACTGACCAAAATTGCCCAATGAGGAAGTTCTAATCTCAAGATTGCTAAAGAGATGTCATTTAAAACTGCTATCTCTTTCTCTTTAATACACATGCTTGCCTCCAGGCAGGCAGGCGGCCTTCTAATACCTCAGTCCAGCTTTGCTTCCAGCGTGACTCTGTTTCCCCAGCTTGGAAAGCCCTTCCCTTTCCATCTTTTCTCCTCGATAAGGTTTTAGAGATAAACACCCCAGTGTGATAAGTCACACACCCACCACAGAAAGAGAAGGAACAATTTGGGGAAATAGCCTTTGTTTTGTTAATCCTCGATGTAACTAAGGTAGGGTTAAGAAATGCCCTTGACCCTCTGAGGGTGCCACTGGCCAGTGGGGAGTCTAGGAAAAAAAGAGAAGGGGTAGAGAGAGCTCTGTGTTCCCCGTTTATGCCAGTGACAGCTGTGTGGGGCTATTCTTCCCGTTTTATAGGGAGGAGACTGTATCTCAGAGTGACTCATGCAGTGTCACACACCTGTACAGGTGTTACAGCCAGGATTCGGACACTGATTTTCCTGATGCCACAGCCTGCACTTGACTGTCACTAGCTGTGAAATGAGGGTTGGCCTGAATGATTCTGCTTTGATAGTTTCCAATGACCTAAATGTTTCCAACAAGGACAAGGTTTAATCTTTCCAATTCCCAGCCCCCAAGGATCAATACAGGATTGTTTCACACTTAGCCTAATGTCTTTACTGCTGACTTTCAAAGTCTCCAGGTAGAAAAGTGGTAAAAACGACCTTAGGCAATGTTGACCAGAGCCTGGCTCACCATGATCACGTGATTGGCATGGGGGATAGGGACTCTGGGAGAGGGGAAGATGTCTGAGCACGCAGGGTGAAGGGTATCAAGGTGGTCAGTCTGGAGTGGATCTTTGGGATTCTTCATGTTTTTAAGAAGCTCCTCATGTCATTCATGCTGATGTACAGCCCAGTTGAGGAACTCTTATCCCAAATGGCAGAATGGAGACTAGTCAGAAGTTACCAGAAAGTAGATTAATCTCAGATTGAGGACAAATTTTCTAACAACTAGAGCTCACCAATAGTAAGTAGTAGCTAACCAGCCGAAGAGTACTGAGTGTGTCTTGCTTAGAAGCATTCAGACCTAGGCCTGATGGACCGTTGGGGTGAGAGAGGCAAACTAGACACACTCGAATGCTATCTGCAGCGGGGTTTTTGATCGTGATGCTCCAAGGGCATTTTTAAGGGTGAGTATTGATTAGTTGCTGTCGTACTGCCCTGCCTACATTTGAAATCTCTTAAATGACTTTGTCCCATAACTTTGGGTCTGGCTGCACCGTGGGTGAAAGTTGGCAGGATTCTGCGAAGTGCATTCACTTCCTTCCCAGTCTAGGAAAATTGTCTTTGTACGGAGGATGCTTCTTGTTTCTGCTTCTGCTTCCCTTGGCCACCCTTCACCCAATGTAGCAGTGCCAGCCAAGTCTGGGTGGGCCCCACGGTGTGTTTAGGAAGCTGTGACATTAGGTGATTAAACAGTCCTTCCCTAATAACCTCAGGCTGGCCACATCATCATGCTGTGAAAGAAGGGAAGTTTGGGCCAAGGTGCTCTGGTTGCATTTTTTAAAGCTGTCCCATATCCTTTCTCATGTGTTAGAGAGGAAATCAAGGCCCTGGGGTCATCCAAGAAACCATGGGGCAGAAAGTGCCCACCCACACCAGGAGGGCCCACGGGACAGGTGAAGGGAAGGTGGTGATCCCAAGCGCCCAGTTTGAATCCTGGCTCTGCCCCTCCGCATTAAATGGCTTGTAAAGTGGGGATAGAGAAGTTTTACAAAAGGACAATGGAGGTGAAGTCAGTAAACTCATAGGATGGTGTCTGGCAGGTAAGAAATACTAAGCTGCTATAACAATCATCATCATTGTTTTCATCTATCACTGAACACTAAAAGATGATTGTGCTTTATTGGGTAAAAGGCAACATGACTTGAAATAAGGCTGTTTACTTGTTAGAGTCTTTGCGGGTTAAGGATGAGAAGTATCGACTGGAATTTGAACCAGCCTGTTGTAGTTTAAGCATCAGAGTTGAACTAGGAATGGCTGCTTTATAGGACTGTGGCCAGTCCACCTTTGCTCCTTGGTGGACATGACCTCACAGTCCAAGAAGTGGCCAGGAGTCCTCTTAATAAGCAGTACAGGCGCTGTTCTCCTGGCTTCCTTCGTAACACCCAGAGCCCTCTGTGGTGGGGGGTGGGGGTGGGGTGGGGAGTGGGTGGCCGAGAGGCTTCTGGCACTCGACTTCTCTCTTTAGGAAAGTAGTAATATGGGAGCTCCAACTTGATCATGTGTGAAACTCATGACAGTGTTCAGAGACATGTCTGCTGCCCCTGCCACCCTCTCTTGCTGGCCCTTTGTGTCGACATCAGGGGATGACTGGAATAGAAGACGGCTTTCCAGTGGGCATTGCCAGCTGGAATGCACTGTGGGGCCGTTTGGCCTGTAGAGACCCCACTGTTGTCCAGCAGAAGAGGGACAGACATCTAGTGGAGTGGACGAGCCGGGTCGCCCAGTCCAATCCAGTCCAGTCCCAGGGTGGCCCTTTGCATCTCTGACTGGGCATGTCGCCTTCCCTCTCTCAGTAGAATGGAGATAACACTACCTGCCTCACGGGGTTGTTGTGAGGATTCAATGAATTGATGGATCTAAGACCTTGGGAACAGTGTCTGTGCCATGTAAGGGTTTACTGGTACTACTGTTGCCCACCAGGGCGTCTCAGGCTGTTCTTGGATATGGCCTGGCCTTGGGCTCTGGTCTGGGGGCCCTGGATTTTGTATGTTAGCATCATAAGCCATGAGGCAGTGTTCCTGAGCCAGCCTAGGTGTCACTGTATTGGGAACAAAGAGACTTTTGGGGTGTTTAAAGTTGCCCCGTGCCTGGGGTCGCCAGTTTGGCCTCCCCCCCAGTAGGAAGGGGCCTTGTCTGGTGTTGGGCTGAAGCTGTACCCTTTTACCTCCTGGGGAGCCTCAAACCTCATTGTGAGGGAGGCCAGGCCTTCTCAGGAGCACTGTAGCTCTCCAGTATCATCAGAGACCCAGCTCAGTGACCCAGCTCGGGTGGGGGCTGGTGTCCACACAGGCCTGAGAAGCCAGGGCAGACAGTGCAGCTCAAGGCAAGTGAGCCGCTGGAGGCCTGAGGTCAGGAAACAGAATGGACGATTGGGTTCCTCCTGACTTAGAGTGATAGACTTGGGTAGTCTGTGGTTTTTAGTAAATGCTGGCAACAGACGAGTCCTGGGAAATCCTCATTTCTGCAGATTTGAAACCCAGCATGACAAGCCTCGTCCCTTTCTTGGCTGGGGAGGGACAGCAGAAGTGGCCGAAGGCCTTCACCATTCTCCACGCCTACTCTGTTCTTTACCACCCTGTGCTGCGAGGGTTGTGTGTCAATGTTGTATTTTAACCACATGGCAGTTGTGGAGAGGGGTGGGCTCATTCACCACAGACCCTCCTTTGCCTCGCTTGCAGCTGTTTTCAGCATCTTACTCCAGACTCTGATCTTTGACCTTTTGGGATTTTAGAAGAATGATCAAAGATGAGTCCTGAGCAGGATATTTGAAATGACCCAAGGAGGGCCAGCCAGTGTCCTTATTCTGCAGGGGCAGAAGGAGGCCCAAAGACGAGGATGTGCCCTAGATCCCATAGGAAGTTAGGATACAGCCTGGAATAGGGAAGACGTGAGTAAGGGGACTATCTGTTGAACAAACGGAGTTTGTTCTTTTCTTAAAAAATTAAGCACCTTGTGCCCTTCCTCTAGAAATCTTAGGCTGTAAGCTTGGTTAAAAAACAAAAAAACGAAAAAACAATTCAAGAAGGCCTGACAAAAAAGGCTGGAAAATATAACAGGCTGTAAAACTAATGAGTGCATTTGTCTGGGAACTCTAATTATAAAAAACGTGTGCTGCTTTGTCAAAGTTGAGCAAGGGCAGGGGGCAGGGAGCAGGCGGGTACTTCCTTGTTCCCACAGGAATAACAGGGCAGTGGTCTTCAACTAAGCTTTGCCCCTGGGGACCCCACCGTTTCAGAGCTGGGAAGAGCAGGGTTGCTTGAAGTCCTGCAGCTTGCTGATGAAGCTGGGAGGACGGTGCCCCTCACCCGTTGAGGGGCTAGCTGGGGCCTGGCCCAAGGTTCCTGATTCTATCTACCCCTACCCTTCCGTGGCAGGCAGTGTCACCTGTCCTGGACACCGCTGCTGAGAATGGGTGTTAGGAAACTTGGGCGCCTCCTGGGATGGATTTCTATGAGACTTCTTCCTGATAGGAGAAAACTGGGAATATCCACGGCCAAGGCAGAGGGGAGCTTCCAAGAAGGAAACTGTGTGAGAGGGACTCCTGCTGCTTCTTTGACTGGTGGTAAATCTGGGGAAAGTTCGTGTAAATTTATGTTGGAAACAAGATCAGTGAACTAACTAGGGAGAGCTGGCTCTGCCTCTGATGGGGGGAGAGCTTGCATTGCTGTTCATGCAGAGGCTCCGTTCTGTGTCAGCACGTGCCAGGGATGCAGGGGCGAACCAGTACACATGGCTCTTCTTGCCCTCCGTGCCTGGGATCTGGACGCTAAGAAATACATATTGTGGATAGTGTTGTGAAGGGAAAAGTCTTGAGTTCTTGGAATAATGGGAGGCCTGACTGTTTCATTAGAAGGATGAGAGGCCTCCATGGAGAAAGGTCTGGAGAGGGCTGAAGAGATGGGCCAATGGAATAAAGGCTGTAGGGCCCATGTACACATTCCCAGGCATGGAAGGACTGAACCAAGGGTAGGGTTTGCACAAGGAGTCCAGCGGCATGCAGTGAGCTTAGGTTGTTGGAGAGGCCAGATCATGTGGGGCCTTGGAAGGATTTCAGGTTTGGTTCTAAAGGGAAGCCACTGAAAGGTTTTTTTAAGGAGGGGAATGGTTAGACTCTGGCTGGGGATAGAAAATAGATGGAAGAGGTAAAGGCAGAAGTGGGGGCTGTATAAGTGAGGCAAGAGAAGCTGGCTGCTTGCCCCAGGGTGGGGGATAATAGGATTGTCAGGACTGGCCTTGAGGTGTGTGGGGAACAAGGAGGGTCAGTAATGAAGCCCAGTTCCCAGAGACCCTTTAACTCAACCTTTCTGGAAAGAACTCTTCCTCTTCCTTAATGTGTCTTTCCCCTCATCCTCACCACTCTGCAGAGATAAAGTTAAACCTATTTTTCTCATTTTATCTTTTCAGTTTAGTTCTTCTTCTTTTATTTGTAAAGATATCTTGTCAAATAGATTCCAATTACATGGTCTTTAATAATAACTTTCTGTACATAACAGGTTTTATTCTTTTGAAGGGCTGAGTGATGTTCTGTGACGTAGATGTGTACCATACTGATTGAACCTCCTGGTCTCTAACTCTTGTTTCCCCCCCTTTGCAGGTCGACCAGTATCTCTACCACATGCGTCTTTCTGATGAGAACCTTCTGGAGATCTCTAAGCGGTTCCGCAAGGAGATGGAGAAAGGGCTTGGAGCCACCACCCACCCCACTGCTTCAGTGAAAATGCTGCCCACCTTTGTGAGGTCTACTCCAGATGGGACAGGTGCTGCACGCGGGGGGATCGCTCTGGGTGCTCTGTTGCCCTGGGGAGATTTGGGTGGCTTTTTGTTCAGGGACTGTAAGGACGATATATCAGTGAAGGTTGTTTTGTTTCATGCCTCAGAAATCAGCCCTGGCTAGTTTAAGCATACAGGAAGTTTAATGAAGTCGACGGGGAGGGGTAGACAGGAAAACTGGAAAGCAGGCAGCCGTGGCAATCAAGATAGAGGTAAGTTTTTGTCACCCCTACCAAGGCATTGCTGCCAGCCATTTGTTTCCCGTTGCTGTGCTGAGACAGGCTCATGGGCTCAGTTGGGGAGCTCACAGTCCCACTGAGATTGCATACAGTCATGGTGATGAAGAACAGACGTGTCTGGGAGGGTCATAGCCGAGGCCAGGGCTGTCACTCTACGTGGCACATTCCACAGCCTTGCTGGAGAAACAGTGTGGTACAGATTGTCCTCGATGTGTTTCTTGAACTCCATGAAGAGTGCTGGAAGTCCACATATGCGTGGAAGGACGTGAAGAGCCACAGTGCATCTCTAGGTAGTTAGGCTCTGAGGGTGTGCACACAACCTATCACACTTCGTTTCGTCCCCTTATTTGGATACAGACCCTGTATTTCACATGCACCACCCAGCAGGTGATTTAATCAAACCAGAGTACAAGGGGGTGGTGGAGTGGAAGTGGGAAGGTAGGCTGGGCTAGCGAGCCTCGCACGCACACCTAACCCAGTGGGTCTTTCTTCAGTCAGCCCAGGGGAGTAACAGTTTTCAGGGGGTGCGGGCAGAATGGTCTGGGTAATGCCCAGCAGCGGCAGCGTCTGCCATGGGGCACGGAGGGACGGGGCGGCCGGTGGAGATGGGGCGAGGCCCGGTGGGATGTGCTGGGCAGAGACGGGAGTCGGACGGGATGTGGAGCTCTGCTGTCAAGGGGTGGCCGCATCCTCCGAGAAGGGACAGAACGCAGTTGTGGCAGCAGCCGTTCACTGGTGGACATGAGGTACCTGTGGGGGCCACGGAGGGGGGCAAGCAGTGTGAGACAGCCACCCTCGTGTGGACCGGAGGGAGGGAGGGAGAGAGCCCGAGGGGCAGCCGCTGGCAGGGGAGGAGCCAGCAAGCACAGACTCCGAGCCCCCCAGGCGGGGAGCACCAAGAAGCCGGCTGGTTGCTGGCGGGGCCCCTGCAGAGCAGTGCCGAGGACGGGAGCTGGGGAAGAGCACGGGGCCAGGGCTCATTCATGCGCCATGTGCCTTCAGAAGTTCCATCCCGTCTGGCTCCTTGAGGCTGACCCGCCTGAGAGCCTCTGGGGACCTGGTTTGTCTAACAAGACTTTGGACCTTCCTACAGTTTGGAAAATAAGCATGTTTGCCCTGGGACTCAGCTTGGACCCAGCACTGAGGGTGTGGCCTGGTTTAGGATTGCTCCGAGTGTGTGTGTCTCAGCCCCGCAATGAGTCCCCTGAGTGTGCGGCCGCCTGCGATACCCGGGTATCCCTCAGGTGCCCTCCAGACTGCCACTGTTTACCGTACCTACCACTCCCTCTGACTGGCGGCCACACCCGCTTCTATTGTTTTTATTTGACATTCGGATAAATTTACTAGCTCCTTAAGGCCAGGGACATTGTCTTATTTCAGGCACCACCACTAGGCAAGCTCCCCAAGTATCTACTACATTTTTATGGGCTAAGAGCTTTTCTGAGCACCTACGTAACTCATTTACTTTTCATAAAACCCTATAAGGGAGGTACACATTTTATCTACTTTTTAAAATTTTTTTTAAGAGGAGGAATTTGAAGCTTGGATGGTCAAATACTTGCCTAAGGTCACACAGCTAATGAGAGGCTGAGTCAGGATTCAAACTCATACATGCCAAAGGTCAGGCATCAAGACTGCACCCAATCCATTATGTGTGTGCGTGCACGCGTGAGCTTGTGTGCTCAGCACTACAGTGCATGGCCCAAGCGCAGCTGAACGTGTTTGAAATGTGGGGCCGGATGTCTGGCTTCGGTAGGTGAAGACAGTTGTTGAGGAGAACTAGGTATGGGACCGGCTTTTAACATTCTCACCACTTTCCTGAGATCGGAGACCTGGACACTTGCCTTTGCCTCTTAGAGTTTGTGCCGATTACTGTGTGATGTGGTCATTGAGTCTTCTTCCCTGACCTCAGGCTGGAGTCTTGGGATCCTGTCTGCATCTCAGGGTGGAGCCGCAAGTAGCAGTTAGCCTCGTGAATGGGAGTTGCCTGGACTGAGGTGGGAGCCAGAGGCTGACTCCTGCAGTCTTCTGGGGCAGTAGGGTCTGGGGCAAGGCTTCCTGCTTGACCTCCTTTGCACACAGACGCAGGGAGATTTTTACATGACTTTGGTGGTACACAGAGTACCTCTTTATAATGTCAGATTCTACAGGATAGATGACGATGGTGTGTAAAAGGAATAATGTGTTCCGGAATGCTTTATTTCCTTAAGCAGAGCGAGTGCCCCCTGGAGTAGTGGAGACCAGACTGTAGGAGCCCCTGCCCTCAGCCCCTTCATCTCTCCCTTGCTGGGGTCCTTGGGCCAGCTGCTCACCCCAGCTCTCTGGGACTCAGCTTTTTCTCCTTTGTACGATGAAGAGGTGGGTCTGGCAGTCCAGCTGTTCTGTGCATGTACTAGAACCAGCGGGCTGTTTATTTACGCACTAAAAAAATTCTTTGAAATACTGTGATTGGGACAAACCACTTAATGTCCAGCAGTTGGGCACCAGTCAATTCATGCAGAAAACGGTCCTCTGCAACCCATTATAAAGTAGGAGAGAGATTTACCTATATTCATACTCTGTAAAGTCATGTATATATGTGTGTGTACAGGTATATAAAGTTTCCAGGACGCACTGTATATGGCAACTCAGTAATACCACCTCCAGCTATAGTGTGACTTGAACAGATTCCCATAGGAACCAAAGAGGCATGTTCAAGACTGTTCATAACATTGTTGCTTATAATGACAGCATATTGGAAACAGTTTATGGACTATCCCTGTGGAGGGATACTATGCAACATAAATGTGTGTATATTAATATGGATACATCTAAAAAACAATGTGTGAAACATTGAGGAAGGAGGGGCACCTCCTAGTAGCTGGATGTAACTTCAAAATCCCTCCAACAATGATGTGCATTTATTAGGATCTAAACTGGAATATAGATCTAAGATGAATGATAGGAATTGCTCTTGTAAAGTCAAGAAAGGAAACTGAACTTGGGGAGGGGAAGAAGTGGGGATGTAATTTAAAATGGTCATCGTCAAGGCTTTCAATTTTATATTTTGTTAGTTGTGGCTCAAAGTTACGGACTGCGGTAATAAAGATCTGACTCTTCAGTAGATAAAACCTATCAGAAATGGAATTCGGCTTTATTGGCACCCCAGTAAAGTGCTGAGAAGAGAGACTGTGGGTCAGTCGTGTGTGGGGATCTCTGCCTCTCCCCTAGACAGCCTGTGGTGCGCCATCAGCTTCCCGGCCCCGGCCACAGCCTGGGGTTGTTGCTACTGGGGGTTATGTGTCTGTCCCACAGAAGGCAGCGGTCTGCACTCAAGTGATGCCTTTGCCACGATGGCCTTACTCAGTACCTTCCTCAGCCCATTCCTTTTTATATCTGGGAAATTAAATCTCGGATCTAAACTTCTGATCTAGAGGGATGTAATCTTTAAATCAGTGGCTTTCTAACTTTTCTGGACTGCATGCTTACACCAAGAAATACACGTGTGTCAGTATTTGTATATAGCTGAAACAAGTTTTAGGGACCAGTGTCTGTTCTTACACGTGGTGCGGTCAGATACATTGCTGTCTGTTCATTTAAAAAAGCTGCTGGTCAGGAGCCACCGAGTTTTTTCCAGCGTGCTGTTTGAGTGCTGCTGCCTTAAAAGCTCCTCATCCAGTGTTGTCCCAGATGGGCATTTGTAAAATTGGCTTCTTCTTGGTGGGGTGGGAGGTGGTTTCAGGGCGGTGTCGGGAGGGGTGAGGATCAGAATTCTAGTAGGTTCACTGGGGTTGAATTCAAGCTGTGTGCTTTCAAGCAGTTCATGTATGCCCTTATCCTCAGTTTCCTCATTTGTAAAGAGAGGAACCATTAGGGGGTTGGAGGCCCAAGAATTAAGGGAAAAGCAAATATGTGACCTTCTCATGTTCTGTAAACGCAGTCCGTGCAGCCACAACTCACCTCTGCAAGAGCCAAGGCCAGCACCAAGTCACTGAGAGAGGGCGAATAACCCTTCTGGGTCCTTGCTTTTGGAGGGAGTGGCTGTGAAGGTTCATCCCCGTCACCAGAGGCCCTGCATTTTGGAACGAGGACTAGGTTCCAGCTCTTGTGTATATGGGTCCCAGCTGTCTAATGGTAGTGAAAATCCTGGTAGAAAGTGTGGGAGAGACTCCAGGAAGCTTCAGGCTGTCCATTTATGATGGAGGCCTCCATTACACTGAAGGAAAAGGAGCTTCCATGTCATGGTTTGGGGTGTGTATGAGAAGGAAGGGAATGTCAGTGGACACTGAGCCCATAGGGGCTGATTCTAAAATATCCGCACTTAATAGATTGTGTGGACCATCTTTGTACAGAAATGTAGTTGGCATAGATAAAAATGAAATATATGTAGATGGACCAAGAATATCTTATTCAGATGGCTGTCAGTCTGGGTATGTAAAAAAAAATCCTCCCCCTTCCTCTACCTCCCCCACCCTCCAGTTTTAAAAAGTTGAAAGAATTGTATAATGGACATCTGCATAGAGACTATCCAGATTCTTCTACATTGATATTTTACTAGATTTGCTTTACCGCACTCCTCCCTCCTCCTACCCATCAGTCCATTTTGTTTAATGATGCATTTGCAAAGTAAAGTATAGAAATCAGTTTATTTCAACCCCCAAATTTCAGTATGCACATTACTAAATAGATTTCAGTATTTGTTTTCTTTCTAATATAAAATTTACAGACAGTGAGATGACAGATTATAAGTATCATCGGATGAGTTGACAAATACATACAGATTTAGTATAGTGTATATATTTAATATAACCCCCATTAAGAGAGAGGACATTACCACCAGCCCGGAAAAGTTTCCTTGTGCCCCTTCCTAGGTGTTCCCTGTCCCTGACCACCAGCGGCAATCACTTTTAAATTTTCCATGTGTTTGAGTTTTGCCTGTTGAACAACTTTCCATAAATCTAGTTATACAGTATTTACTCTTTATGCAGGTCTTCATCTATCCATTATACTGTGGGCTTTAGCCAGGTTGGGTATACCAGTAGTTCGTTCCTTTCGGTTGCTGATTTCATGGTGTGTTTGGAAGCCTATATGAGGTGCCTATTGATGGACACCTGGGCTGTTTCCAGTCTTTGCCTATTAGAACTAAAGCTGCTACAGACAATTTTGCACAAGCCTCTTTGTGGACTCATGCCTTCATTTTCTTGGGTAAACAACTAGGAGTGGAATTTCTGGGTCATGAGGTTTGGCGTGTATTTTATTACAAGAAACTGCCAGGCTTTTTCCAAAGGGATTGAACCATTCCATTTTATACTTTACACTCCCACCAACAGTGCAAGAGTGCCCTTTGTTCTTTATCCTCACCGATATTTGTTGCCTGTACCCTTCCCCTACCTTCTTTTGATTTTTTTTTTTTTTTTTTTTTTTTGCAGTGCAGAGTTGAGTAAAGCATTTGTTTGTATCTGTCAGGAACCCTGCCATCTCTGACCTCTCCGTAGGCAGCCCTGCCCTAAAGTGATGGTGGTGTCTGCCCCAGCCACAGTCCTGTCAGCGGGCATACCACGTACATCACAGGGACCCATCTGGCTTTCAGAGGACAGAACAGTTCCGTCCGAGGAGTAAACACAAGAATAATTGACACCATTTAATGAGTGATGTCTGTGCTGGGTGATTTACTTAAATAATCTGTTTTATTCCCCATGCAAACTCTCTAAGAGAGACATTCCAATTTAAAAATAAGGCAACTGAGGCCAAAGGAGGTGGGTGATTGCCAAGGTCGCACATGGCCAGTGAATGGCAGAGGTGAAGAGTTGAAGAGTTTAAGGATTTAAGCAGAGGGAGTCCTGAGTCCATGGCCAAAACATTCATAATTTACATCCACTCATGTTGCTGAACGAAAGTTTCTGGAACAAATTGGATTATCACCTTTTTAAATACATCAGAGATAGGGGTTGGCTTGGTACCATTAAAATAAGAAGCTCAAGTACAACCCAATTGAGAATCTGCTAATATTCCAGATGCAAGTTCCATTTTAGAAATAAACTTTCTTTGTGGTGTCTTTATCACCCTCTTGTCTCAACAAGATTGTTCAGATATAAAGATGCCTTGTAAGGCCCAGTGGGTTGAAGGCTTTGCTGTATTGATCATTGGATACTTTCCCACTTCCCTGAATTGTGAATTATTTTCACAGGTGAGTATATCTCCTGTCTAGCCAGACTGAAGTGCCGAGAGAGCAGGGGATGGTGATGACGATGATGATGATGATGACGGTGAGAGTGACAAACTGTAGACTTACTAAATGCCAACTGCCGTGCTTAGCACTGTCTTTGAGCAGTCTCATTTATTCTGACAGTGACCCAGTGGTAGGCACTATGAACTCCATTTTATAGAAAACTAGATTCGTTTGATAGGCAACTTGCCCCAAGTCCCATGGTGAGCAGATGGAAGGGCTTGATTTTAAGCCCGCCTGCTGAGGGTCAATGCCTGTGTGCTTAGCCGCACCGCTAGAGGTGCATCGTATGCTTCTCTGCCCCTGCTCCCTCCCTCTGCCCCCTGCTAGCACAATGCATTCATTCTTTGGCTAGTTTGGTTCCATAGAGTCCCCACCGAGGCTGGTCCTCTGTGGGGCAGCCTATGCTAAAACTGCCTTGTGCCCCACCTTCAAAGAGTGAAAATTGTCCTTGGGGAGATAAGGCTCACACAGATCAAATGATTACAGAATGGTACCCAGTCATATAACGTACGCACACAGTATGATAAAGAGAGACTAGGCTGCTGGTAGGTTGCACAGAGGCTAGTAAAACCTGAAAGGAGCCCTTATCTTGGTTGCTCAGCATTATATCAACACGCGTGCAGTGGAGACAGATTAATAGCCACCACACAAGCAAGTTAGTGGATTTATATGGCGCCGACAATATAAACCAGAGATTGTATTGATAAGTGGTTTCCATATAGTAGTAGCTAGAGCTTATTAAACATTTATGTGTACCAGGCTTTGTGCCAAACCCCTTACACATTCATTGCATTGAATCTTGGCCAAACATTGTGTGTGTGTGTGCACGCGCGTGTACACATGTTGTGTGTTTGTGTCTCTGTGCCGTGGGGAGTGGAGGGCCGGTGCTGGCTAGAGAGGTCATTACTGTCCCCTTTTAACAGATGATGAAACCCGACATTCCAAGTAATTTACCTGAAATTGTACGGCTAATACATAGTAAAGCAGGATTTGAGCTGCTGATCTATCTGCCTGAAAATCTGAACACACCCAACAGATTGAAACATGTTTTAATCCTTTGAAGAGTGGTTTCACATCTGTGGAGCAAATGTAACACTTCTGTGACTGGCACATATTTTGAGTTTAAGAAACAGTTCTTGAATAGTAAAACACCAGGATGGTGCTTTCCGATGGTGCTCTGGGAGCTTTGGGGGCACTTAACAACGTGTTAATTGTGCTCCAGCCGCCTTCTTTCCAGTAGCTCTGTTTTTCTCTAGTTTTACGTTTTGGCATCTGGCATCCTATTGCTTAAAATGATTAGAAGACCAACGTCGTGGAAGATCCGATTACCCTGTTCCTTGACTGTACTAGACACCAGCATTAACTGTGATTTGATACCTTTAATGACATGGAGTTACTTTATTTCTGAGCTACTGAGTGGAGACCAGCATTGTATTCTAATGAAGTAGCTGGGATGTTGGATATTAAAAAAAGGCCACCAGATGTGGTAGTGGCCGTGGTGGTTCCAGGTACATGGAGAATATGTGCCTCAAAACCTGTGTCTGCTAAAGGTAGTTTTGCTAGATTACCTGTCCAGGACCTGGAGATCTCTCCTTTTATTCCTCTTAATTGGAGTCCATCCCATATAATCTTAGAGCAGTCTCATGTGCTCTTGCAGTGTGCTAGCTAGCAGGCACTTGAAAACTAAAAGATAAACAAGGTCTCCAACCCAGAGCTACTCCAGGGAGGAAGATTGGAATGTTCAGTGCAGTCATCTGGGGCCCCTGGAAATGTTCCTGCTGTGGCAGGGCAGGCAGGAGCTAGTCCCCTTGGGGGCATTGAATTATTAAAGGACCACTTAGAAACTGATTGTGACAGTACGGATGTGTGTCTTTGACCTACCTCAAAGTTCAAGGCTGCATGCCTCTGGCATTAGGTGATAAGAGGTGATGTCCTTACGGTTGGATCTAACATGGCCCTGGGGTGACCAACCATCCTGGTGTGGTGTGCCTGGGAGTCTCTCAGTTTTAGCACTGAAAGTCCCATGTCGGTCTTGGGCAAACTGGGGTGGTTTACCACCATACATGGCCCTGGAACCCAGGGCTTCATCACTGCTTGGCCTGACTATCTTGCAGCGTCCTCCTCACCAGCGTCCCTGGCGCTAGACCTGTCGTCCACAGTGCTACTAAAGCCCTGTTGAAAACAAAGCTGACTCTGTGCTTCAAATCCAAGTCCTTGGCATTAGCATTTGCTACATGCATGTAGCCGTGTTGTAGGAGTTCTACGCTGCGGTCACTCCTGATGTGCCATTCCCTGAACAGGCCATGAACTTCCACACCCTTACATATGTTCTTTTCCCTGTCTGGCAACTTTATACCATCATTCAGATCTGGCTAGAAGCCTTCCTTGTCCGAGCAAAACCAGTCATTCATTCCTTCTATCATGGACTCGCCTCTGTGCATTGAACTGCTTCCTTTCTCACCAGTCTGGTCAGGGACTGGGTTTGCATACAGCACCACATAGCCGAGAAGCTTTTAGTGCTAGGTTCAGTGCTCAGTGTGGAAATAGATGATTGCAGAATGAGAAGTATTTCATTGGCGGTCCTAGAATAGATTCTGTGACTCTTAAAATAGTGATTTTTGAAAACTTTTTTTAAGTAGTAGACCCTATTCCCAACTTTAAACAAAATGAAATCTTATGTGGAACCCCATTATCTAAGACAGTAACGGTAGGGGAAAGATTAAAATTGGAAGTGAGGAGGTGGGAGGTGAGGTTGTGCCTTAATTGGCCTTCCTTAACCCGTGAAGATCAGGCCTTGCCACCTGCACGGGTCCCCAGAACTCCGGGAACACTGAGTAAAAACCTCTTGTTCAAAAAGATGCTTCTAGAGCTTGTCCTGAAAAAGCCTGGGGGTGAGGGGGCCGGGCTCTGCTCCAACCTTGAACAGGCCGGGTGCTGCCCCTTCTGAACATAGTTGCCTTTGACGAAGGGCTCTGCTGCTTCAAAATACAAACCCAAACCCAACCTGTTTGCAGGTCAGTCAGTCTCCGAGCACTGGTAGACACAGTGCTCCAAGTGCCTGATGGGAGGAACAGGTGGTGAGCTATTTTAATTAATGGCAAGTACCTAATGATTGAAAATAAATCCTGTTGGAAACTCCAACTGGCCCTTGCCTCTCCTACCTCAAAAATTGCCTGGACATTGCCAAGTGCAGGCCACTTATTCTTGCTTTATTAGCTATGCTGAAGTTACGGCCTGCTCAGACCCATCACTGATGTCTCATCAACTAACCTGATGGTGACTGTCATGTTCAGGCGGCTAGTCTAATGCCATTTTAGTCCTCCTCAGCCTGTCCCCGAGACAGGTGAGTTCCCAGGAGAAAATGAAACCCTTTTATCTTGCTGACCTTATGTATTTGATAAGAGCCTCACTGAAAGTGGGCAGAATGGTAGTCTAGGATGGGAAATGAGTCAGCAAACACACTCTGCCAGACGGAACAACTTGGATCTTAACTGTTGGGCAATTTGATGGAGGGTGGCACGACCTAATGCTCCTGTTGCCAGTTCTCTTAACCGTGGGCCAGCAGTGCTGCATTTGAGTCCTTGCTTTCTTGTAGAAGAGGGTTGGTACCCCTTCTCTTGTCCGGTTTTTGGGGGAATGCTTTTAATGAGGAGGACCTTTGGCAGAGAGGGCTTGGTGGGAAAAGAGGTCCTGTGTGATTGTGTGAGATGGCAATGATTTGTGGCTACCAAAAAGACTGTATCAACAAGCTTTAGAAGGTCCTGGGCTCCTGGGGAAGAAGGGCATGTCGCCTCCATCCAGTGGATGGGTGTCTGTCACCACCCACTCATGTCTGAGAGCACTTGGCCATCAAGTAGGCCTGGGGGAGGGAGGGACGGACTGCAGTTACTGATAAAGATAAGGGAGTCTTTCCTTTCTTTTTCACCACTTTATGGCTTATTTGCCTCATTCTGGATTCTGTGCCAGGCCCTCCTCAGCTTCCAGGAACAAGACACATGGGTGTGGTGCAGTGGGACAGGCACCTGCTTTGGAGTCAGATGGACTTGTGTTCAAACCCAGCAGTCATTTACCCCTGTATGACCTTAAACCAAATGACTGAACTTCTAAACCACAGTGTCACTTCCTCTGCCACCCAGGCCAGCTTGGAGGCTGCTGGTGACTCTGGGCTTTATGCTCTTGGCATTGTTAATGAAGAATTTCTTATTTGAGGATTTACAACTTTCCCATGAGGAGCCTCCTTGCTCATGGCAGTAGAAAACTTTGCTGGAGAACCAGACCTGAATTTGAATCTTGGTTTCGATTACTGGACCTGAGTCTTTTTTTTTTTTTTTCCCATCTGGAAAATTGGTATTATGATGCCCCATTGGGTTGCTGAAGATTGATGAGATAATGCTTATAAACAAAGTGACCATCACTTAACAAATGTTAGTTTTTCTTCCATTAAAAACACCTACGTGTTGGACCCACAATCAACTAAACCTCCCCCACACCTGCCTTTGTCTTTCCTTGTTTTATTACCACAGTAATCCAGATGCCTGTGATGAAGTCTGAACTCTGTCCCAGGGACAAGAGAGATGAAGACAGCATTCTGGGCTTCGTTTTCCAAAAAACGTCCTGTTAAAAAAACTAGAAAATGGGAGCTGGGGAATTAGCTCAAATGGTAGAGCTCCTGCCTAGCATGTGAGAGGTAGCCGGATGGATAGCCTGTATTCTCCATGGCTGAATTTTATGAAGGGAGGGGCCTGCCCATCTGGGCCAACTTACCCCAAAATGGCTGCTGTGCAGCAAGCAGGCAGCTGGGTGCCCCTAGTGGGGTGCCTACCTCGAGGAAGAGGTGGGGTGGGGGGGCTTAAACAAAAACAACAAAAAAGAAAATAGAAGATGAATTTGAAACTTCGTTTCCTTCATTTTAGCGTGGTGCTGGCCACATTCAGGAGGAATTGGGGAGAGTTAGGAAAGGTGGCAATCTCATATAATCTTTAGAATTTGTACAGACATAACATAAAACCCAGAAACCATAAATATTTTGACAACATAAAAATTAAATGTTTCTGCAGGGCAAAAATACCACAAATAAAGTGAAAAGACAGACATTTGACTGGAAAAAATAATTGTAAATATACAACCAATAAGACTATTTTCTTTAATATGCAAAGAGCTCTTTTAGGTTATTAAGAAAATAATGAATGTATTTTTTTTTTCTAAGGTTTTATTTGTCAGAGAGAGAGAGCGCAAGCAGGGAGCAGCAGGCAGAGGGAGCAGCAGACTGAGCCACCCAGGCGTCCCTGAATGTATTTTTTAAGAAGGCAAAAGATGTGACTAGGAAGTTCACAGAACGAGGAATTCAAAATACCAGTCAACAATTCAAAATGTGTAACCTTACACAATAGAAGGAAACCCAGTTTAAAAAACGAGGTGCCACTTTGACCAAGGAGGTTGGCAAAGATTAATTGCCACATAACATGAGACCTTGGTGAGAACCACTCAGCTGATGGTTTGTGTGGATATTGTTGAGAACTTTTAGGCATGAACTTTTAGGCAGTGTCTTCCAAATTATAAGCATACATTCTTAGAACCAGTGATTCCAACCCCTTTCTCTGAACGTGTCTGTTAACAGCCTCTGCTGTCTTTACAAAATAAATGTGCCTAAGGACACCCAAGAAACATTAATAATGATTACTTTTGGGCTGTGGAGAAGAAAAGAGAGATGTTTGCTTTTAATTTTTCCCACTTTTGTATTGTCTGAGCTTTTTAAGAAATCAGATGTTTGTATTTTAACTACTGTTAGAAAGTTAAATTGCTTTCCAGGCGTAGCAGCATGCTCAACAATGAAAGAGACCTTACCTCTGACCTGAAGGTCTCGTATTATAAATCGGTTGGTACTCAGACATTTTGTTTAACAAATGAACCATCAATGAGCAAATGCAATAGGAGATGTTTTCTTAATATGTTGCCTCAGCAGCCATAATCCAGCAGAATGAGCTCTCTGGAACTTACTGGGTCCTCTTGTCACATGGCTGTGCACTTTCTTGAGAAACCCAATGTAAGCACGTTTTCCTGCCCCAGAGCCTTGCTCGCACCTGTCCAGTTTGAGAGTCCTGGGCGGTAGATGTCATGCTCCTTCACACCCCATCACATACTCCCACGCTGTCTGCCCTGGCCTTCTGGAATGTCCTGGAAGGTTCACAGTAGAGGTAGGACTTGCACCACTAGTAGGTGTAGGTGGGGATTGGAGGAACTACATGATCAAACAAAGGGGAATAGGAAGGGTGATGACAGTAGCCGTTTATTGACGACTTACTGTGAGCCTACGTATTCACACATAATATGTTCTGTGTTCCGTGTCAGCCTCATGACCTCTGTGAGAAGTCAGTATGATGGGCCGTGTTCTACAGGGGAGGTGACAGGCTCAGAGGCCACATAGGTAGTGAAGACTCTGAGTTAGAGTTCAAATCAAAGCCTGTATGCCCATCACTGAAGGCCCAACTCTTTAGCCCTGCTCTGCAGAGGCCTCTCATGCACAGTGGGGGGTTGGGCACCAGGAGAACGGTCTGTCCACTGTCCCAAGGGGGGCTCACCTTCGGATTTAGCTCTAGGAGTCATGTTGCTGGGTCTGCCTCAGAGATACGAGACCCTGGAAGGAATCCAGCCCTAGGCTGTGGTAACTGGGATCCTGTGTGTTTGCAGAAGGGGGTGCCGGGGAGGAGGGATGCCGAGAGGAATGTCTGTTCCTGCGGAGTCTGAAAAGAAAGCAAGGGATGACATTCCTTCCTGGGAACGGAGGCCGGGCTGGCCTTGAATCATGACCCCCGTGGGCGCCGATTCAGCGCATTGCGTGCGTCCCGGGCTGCAGAGTGCTGATGCAGGCAGTTCGTCGTTGATTTTCCTTTTCATCCCCCATGACAACCACCACATAGCTTTTCCTGCAGTCTGGCTGGGTTCCCACTACCAGGGGAGGCTCAGAGCTGGAGTGCCTGGAAAAGTCGCCCATGGCCCCGAGAAGGGCAGAGCCACCCCCGGTGGGGCTGAGGTTGCCCCAGCGGTCGAACACCTGTAGCTGGTGGGGTCGGGAGGCTGTCCGGATGCCAGGGAGGGGACGGGAAATCAGCGCCCCTGAGGAGGAACCCTGAAGTCACTGGGGTAGATGCCAGTGGCTTTTCTTGGACAGGTTCCTTCAGTCCCCGCTGGTGAGAGTGATTGTGCTTTTCAGTCTGAGAGGTGGCCCCAACAGTGAGCCCAGAGGACGCCAGTGTGGGGACTGGGCCGTGTGTGGATGGCTGGATGGAACGTTTCTAGTACTTATGGGGTGTGTCCTAAGTTCTTGGCCCCGTGTTGGGTGGTTGAAGCACATTATCTCGTTTTCCCCCTCACAACAACCACCTGTGTTATGACGTTCCCATTTCAGAGGTGAGGCTGCCGAGCCTCAGGAACTTGCCACGGCCAAAACGTGGCCAGATACCTGACAAAGGGAGCGTGGGCTCCAGAGCCAGGCTGTGTGTTGCCACTACCAGACCGCCGTTGTGTGGCAGCGGGTTCCGCAGAACTTTGGTTGGATGATGCCCCCTCCCCAAGTTTCCCCTTTGACTGTAGAGGCTGGGGGTGGTGCCCTCAGGGAGCCGGGCGGAAGTGTTCTTCCTCAGGGCCGGACAGTTACTGCTGCTCAGTGGCTGGGCACAGAGCGGACCCTTGTTGGCGCATTTGGTCAAAGCGCTTCCCTGCCCCGCCGGTCCACGCTGCCTTACCTCAGTGGCCGCTCGCCCAGCCAATAAGTGAATTCCCCAGGAAATAACACCGTGTCCTTTGAGAAGGTGTGTGGCAGTTCCGTGGAAGACTGGAGGAGCTATTGCTGGTAGGGAGAGGCTGTGGAGGGGTGAGCCCACCTCCCCCAGCCCTTGCCGGCCCCGCCAGCCCCCAGCCCTGGCCTGGCCTCTCCGCCTTTTCAGCACTTTTATTCTGTGCCATACAATGGAGCATGTCCC